>NC_065923.1:22628334-22932072 GCF_024586455.1 Bactrocera neohumeralis
TTTTGTTTTTGGGAAATTTAAAAATTTTTTTTAAGTTTATTTTACATTTCCCCTTTTTTTGGAAATTTAAGGGTTTTGGAAAAACTTCAAATTGGAAATATTAAAATTGGAAAGTTTTAATTAAAAATTTTTGAACCACCAATAGGGAGTTAAAATTTTGGGAATCCTTTTTTTGCCCAAAAATAAAAACCCTTTTGAAAAAATGACGTTAAAATTTAAAAGGATTTTAAAAAAAAGGCATTTTCCAAAAAAAACGGAAAAAAAATTTAAAAAATTTTTAAAAAACGAAAATTTTAATTCAAAAACCCATTTCTTGGTAAAAAACGGGGGCAAAAAAAATTTTTAATATAAAAAAATCTAGCCCCAAAGTTTTTGGGGTTTTGATTAAAAAAAAAATTTTTTAAAGAAAATAAAAATTAAACGGCGGGGGAAAAATTTTTTTAAAAATTTAAAAAATATGGGGGAAAAAAAAGTTTTTTAATTTAAAAGTTTTGAAAAAAGGGAAATTTTTAAAAAAAAAAAAGGGTTTTAAAAAAAAAAATTAAAACAAAATTGGTTTTTTTTTTAAAAAATGTTTTAATAAAAATTTTAAACCCCTTTGGGGAAAAAATTTTTTCCCCCCCGGGGTTTCTTTTTCCCATCCTTTTCCCCGTAAAATTTATTTAATTTAAAATTTTTTTTTTAAAAATTTCCCTAAAAGCCCCCAACTTTCCCTTTTTAAATATTTAGAAAATGAACAAAATTAAAAAAATAATCGCTCGGACAGAATTTAATTTTTATTTAAATACAATTACTTTGAATATAATTTTTCTCCCTCAGAAAATTAAGTTAATTTCTCCCATTGATGATTCCGGCAATGTATATGAAAATATGTGACATTTAATATTATAGAAGTATATGTATATGCACTTTTATATGTGTGTGCATGTGTATTACAATATGTCCTCACAATAAATCGTAGCCGCCATCATTTGAGTAGCTACTGTTTCAGCTATTAATTAGATCAAAGAAAAAACAAAATTATATTTAGCTATGCGCAGATAGAGGGCGCCGTAATTGCACTTTGCACAAAAACAAAAGCAAAGTAGCGCTCCTTTAAACCTGTCAGCGGAGCACCCACGCACGCACGCATTTGCAATAGAGAAACTCATTGAACCTTAAGTACAACAATTTTTACAGTAAAATGCGCTTACCTCGAATTGTTGCAAAGTTGAAAGCAGCAAATGCGAATTCTAAACATATTTACGCAACGAATATACATTTTATCACACATTTACGCGAACAGACCGAGCATGTTGATACAACGAGCGAACGCTTTCACCAAAAACGTATAGAAAAACACTGCCCGAAACTATATTTCACCTTTAATCAAACGAAGATACACCAAACTTTAATTAAACAATCAAAACACTACACTTTTAACACTTTTTAACACAAAAAACACGCACTTTAATACAGAAATTTTACTTTTCAAGAAATTTGCACACGCGACCGCGGAAACATACGCGAACTTTTGAAATGGCGGCGGAAGTTTGACACAACAAAGGGTTACCTTCCGTGCGTAAATTAATTCAAATTGGCAATTATCAATTGGAGAGAAGTGTTTATTTAAATAAATTGATTAATTATGAAAAAATAATAAATAAATAAATGTATTTAATAAATATTAATAATAAAGCATTCTCGAAGAAAAAGTCAACGATTATCCAGAAATGGAGAAACTTGGAAATAATGTAAAATATCGCTTATCTTGTTTTCTGATTTTTTTAGGAGGCATTTTATTTAATACATAATTAAAATGATTGTATATTTACATAATTAAATGTAGTTTAATAATCTGAGATTCATTTTGAAAATTTTTTGGATTCCCTTGATTCTACGGCCGATCTCCGAAAGGAACTCCGAAAAAAGATGATAGGAAGATTTTTTGCTTAAAGTTACATATCTCTTATTCAAAAGTCAAAAATATTTATTATTACTATAGATGAATACAGATAATGATCGAAATACTAAGTTTTTACATATTTACATTACAAAATGACGGCTTTCTAAATAAAGTAATTTTTAGAGCGGCTTAAAAATGGAATCATCCCGGTCATTATCTTATAGATTTTTTTTATTATCTCTATCATTATCTTCTTATTTTCTCTATCATTATCTGACAAATACGAGTATGTCCAAGAAGAAGTTTCGGAGACAATTTCCTCACCGACTCTGAAAACAGTCTCTCAAGAAAAACGCGTTTAAAGTTTTAAACGTTTTTTTTTTTATTTGTTTATTCGCTATATCCTCACCTAAATCACATTACATATTTGTAGCATAAAATTTCCAGCTTCTACTCTCAGATATAACCAATATATAAGGAATGTATAACTGATATATAACCAATGTATAACCAATATATTACTATTCTATAACCAAAACTCAACTTTTATTTCAATATAGTAAGTGATTTCTATTATATTGTTTTTCCTTCGCCTGTAAACTTATGAAAAGAAATGTTAAGTGGCGTTATATATGTTTCTTCGATATACTGATAAATATATGAAAACATTTATTTTTGAAATTTTCAAAAACATAGCTCCTTACTTTACTTCTGGAAAAATAAATCAGCTCCATTACAGTTATTTAAATATAATATAAAATTTTAGTTGTAAAAGAAGTACTTTTCTTAAATAAAAAAAAAAATCATACTCTCCAAAAAATCGCCATGTCTGATGGGAATTAAGTCAACATGGTGTGCAATTTATGGCTTGTTGGAGAGTTTCATTTTTTAGAAACTATAGCAAGACAAAAAATCAAAATTTTATAATTCATATTAATTATATAATTTTAAATAATATTTTATTATAAAATATGTTAATATTCTAAAAAGATTATTTTAAATATTATTATTAAATCTCCACGTAGAAATTGCAACCCTGCACTCTGCCAGCCTTACACTGCCGCTGTCAGTTTCCGTTAGCGCGAGTGAAAAACTGTCAGCTGCATTTGCAGTGGTTTACAAAAATGTGAATTTCTTTTAAAAGTGACTATAAATGTGGAATTTTTGGCATTCCGGTGATAAAGAGAGATATTAACTTTCGATAATTAGACGAAAAGGATAACAGGCGTTATAGAATGTGTACCAAAAATGCTGCAGAAAATTGTATGGCAAAAACACGGTGGAAAAGTACGCTTGCGAGAAGTGGCATACGGAAATTGGATTTTTTTGGTAACAAAGGAAGGGCATCTGCAGTAATCAATGAAAGGAAGTGGATCTTGGAGTCAATAACAACAAATGTTTTAGAATTCCGAGTGAGTGGCTTTCAAAATAACTATAGAATGTAAATTCAGAATTTGCAGGTTAAATATGTGTACATTTGTATGTGTGTTGGTTGCATGTGTAAGCGAAATGCAAGCAATTATGCTGAGCGTGCCGCAAAAAACACTTGTAGATGGCGCTTGAAGACATATTAGATGCACATACATAAACATACATACAATATATTGTATGTACTGTACGAATTAGAAAAAAAAAAAAAAAAATGACTCCTAACCAAAATTACTAACAACAATTAAGCAAAAATGCACCTCGCAAACTAAAACTGTCAAAACAAAAAACAAAAAACACCACAATTACAACCTACTCACGTTTTATTATTTGAAAATCCACCTACATAAATTCTCACCAACACTGCACTGTATTTTTCACTAAATAACTTATCAACTTTAGAATAACTTAACATTTTAACGTCAAAAACAAAAAAAAACAAAGAAAAACTAAGTCGCTTTTAAGCCAAAGATTTATCAAGGCAACAACAACAAGCGACAAAAATGTGAAACCGAGTGAGATCGCTAGTCACGATAATGATAAATCGCGACCGGGGGCAAACTTTGTTTATGTCTGCTCTTTTTATTTGCTCTCCCAATAAAGGTCGAGGGTAGGACAAGTCAACTTAACGCCATTCATGACTTCAATTCGAATGGACAAAAAGCGGATACGCTCGGGCATAGGTGAAATATACACGGTAAATACTGTTCGTAGCTGCAAAAAACTGAAAATAATCATAATGGCATAAAAAACTGTTAGCCTAAAAGTTGCAATAATTCGTGAAATAACAATAGTTCACCGCCGAACTACAAGCGTGTGTACAAGCGCCAAAAAACTGGTAGCCAGCAATTCGATCTTCATTTTTGCGGCGCCAAGTACAATATTTGTGCACTAACCTTTTTCGGCGCAAGGCAGTGGTGGAGTTCGAAGGTTTTTTCGAGAGGGTTATAGAAGTTTTGAAAGCGAATAGAAAATTATAGAAAAGCGTGGTTTAATTTTTTATTGATTTTTAATTTATATTTTATATTTATTTATTTTATTGTTAATTACATTTTTTGTTATGACTATTAAACTTATAAATACCGAAAATAGTATTGAAAAATCAAATAAAAGTAAGAGACTAGTGCAGAAGTCTTTGAAAATGTTTAAAAGTCAAAGAAATTCATATTAAAGCTCATTGGAAACGAAAGATAAATTAACAAAAATGAAAGAAAAACTGATTTACATGTGATCTGAGGAAGAAAAGAGACAGGTGTGAGGCATGGTTGAATTTTTAAGGGTTAAAAACAATTTATCGCGATTTCTGGCAACTACTATGTGTGCTATTGAAAAAAGTTATTTGACAAAGTTATAGGTAAAAAAAATATCTACGACTTTTGCATCAACATTTTGGACATAACATTAAAATGTAATTAAATTCAACCGCTAAACTTTTTTAAGTTCAATAATTGGAATTGGGTATCACTTGGTTGGAATTTTTTGCTCTTTGTCATGCAAAAAATTTAACATTTTTAAAAGGTATAATGAATCGTTTATATAATGTGGCGCTTTAATGAGACAATCTTTTAATCGAATTTTATTATATCTCTTTGGTCGATGGAAAATTGATTTTTCAGAAAGACAATTTCAGTTTGGGGAACAAGAATAAATCTTACGAAGCGAAACCTGGTGAATACGTTGGTCCATCGATAGTATTCATTGCGTTTTTGGCTTCAAATTCGGTCACAATTGTGTTCCATGTGATAGTGCATTTTCATCATGTAAAATCCATGAATTGTTCTTCCACAATTTTGGCCGTTTTCGACGGATGTTCCACGCAAATGCCTCAATACGACCAAATAGAACTCGGTATTGACCGTCTGTACCCGTGGAACAGATTCATGATGCACCAAATCACGAATATTGAAAACAATGAGCATCACCTTGATTTTTGAGTGGCTTTGGCGTGGTTTTTTGGTTTCGTCTCGTTTTTTTTTTATCTCATTCCGATGATTGTTGACCTGTTTTTATATCAAACTCATGAACCCATGTCTTATCAACAATTATAATGGTCTCCATTAATGTGGAATTGAAATACTTACGATCCAGCATGCTCAAAGAGACCTGTTTAGCGTACTCTTTTTCAAAAAATTCTGCTTTATCGGGTCGAGTCGAGCATGAACGTGTTTCATACCCAAAATATCCACCAAAATCATTCCAACGGACTCAAGAGAAGTTTCGAGCTGTCTTGCTATCTCTCTAACTCTTACCTGACGATTTTCTGGGACCTAGTCCTTCACTTTTTTAATATTTTCATTAGTTGAAGAAGTGGAAGGTTGTCCAGAACGAGGCATGTCTTCAACGATCTCTCGACCGTTTTTGAAGGCTTTGTACCACTCAAAGGCTTGTGTTTTCGGTAAAAGCGCATCATCGTAAGCCTTTTCCATCATTCGCAATGATTCCATATACGAAATTTTGTTAGAAATATAAAATTTGAAACAAATTCTTTGTTCGATATTTTTATTAATTGTAGAAATCGCAACGCACTACAGAGATGTACCGACTTAAGCAGTTGCGGTAAACAAACTAGTCGACAGATCGCGCTCATATTTGGAATAGTAATTAAGGACAGTCCTACCAACTTACACACATTTTTTTAAATATCAATTTCTGGGTTCCTTTTTGTTACAATGTATGTCGGTTCTTCTCCTTTTTATAATGACTCCTAAAGCCAAAAGTAGAAAAATCTCATTAGGCATTTAGTTAATACTGTCAATATTAACTTGCTTGTTTTTTCTGATATGTGTAAGGCTCCACTCGAAACTAGCAATTTCAAGCTGCATCTTTAATTTATTATTTATTTAATATTATGTCGGTTCATTAAACTGCATTCCAATTTGGACTCAACACCAGATATCTCATAACTATGCATTTTCATCGAATAAATATCTGGCTTAACCAGCAATTAAAATAATTTATGCAACATTTTTTATAATTCGAATAATTTTGATTACTTTTATGGCATATAAATCCATCAAAAGTAAGGATTTAACATTCCTGGGAGACTCCCTTTGTGAATAATTTATGGAGCCTTGCAGATATACAAGCATTAAAGATTAAAACTCTGCAGCGCAGACACTTTAAGTGCGCCTATAATCGCTAATTTATTCCAAATTTCTAAATAGAAGCAGAAAAAATGTTAACTTGGGCTACACCGCAGCTATATACCCTGTACATGTGAAATTTTTGAAGCATAAAAGGGTATAAAAAGAAATTTATCTAGATTTTGATCAGTCACTTTGTATGGCAGCTATATGTTAAAATGATCCGTTCTGAACAATTTCTTCAGAAAGTGTAGAGTTGCTGTGAACAATTATCTGTCAAATTTCGTGATATCTTGTAAATGGAATAGAGATTTGAATTGTTCAGTTTGTATGGCAGAATTATCTATACCAAATTTCGTGTAGATAACTTTTCAAATTAAATAGTTTTTCATACAAATACTAACTTTAAATTGGTCGGTACGTATGGCAGCTATATTTTATACTGGTCCGATTTGAACAATTTCTACAAAAATTGTAGAGTTGTCTTGAAGAATTATCTATACAAAGTTTCGTGATGATATCTTGTCAAATGGAATACTTTTTCAAACAAGAACTTGATTTGAATTGGTCACTTTGTATGGCAGCTATAAGCTATAGTGACCCGATAACGACGATTCCGACAAATAAGCTACTTATGGGAGAGAAAAAAACGTGTGCGAAATTTCAGATCGATATCTCAAAAACTAAAGGACTATTTTGCATATATATACAGACAGAAGGACATAGACCGAGCTCGCGCAGTTCATCACGCTGATCTGTTATACATATATGTATGTATGTATAGCGTCTCCGACTTTTTCTTCTGTCTGTTGCAAACTTCATAACACACTTAGTTTACCTTGTTGAGGGTATAAAAAGTAAAAATAAAATTCGAAATATGCTGCAAGCCACAAACGAATTGAGAATTCCTCAAGTAGCTGCAAGCCATAAACCTCTTCAACATTTGTGATTATAATTACAACAAACAAATGCCATAAAATAATTAAAATACGAGAAACCTTTCATATAAATTCAATAATACAATTAATTCTCGACAAAATGTCAGCAGTCATTAGTGACAAGAAGTCTTCAATAGAGCGGAGCATACAAAAAAAAAACAACAACAAAAGCATAAGCAATTGAGGCCAGTGAGTTAATCTACGCGCGCACAAGCCCTTAGTCATCTATACTGGCTGGCAGGCAGGCAGGCGGTTGGACGGACAGACAGTTAGTCAGCTACTGGCAGTGTTTTAGTGCAGCAATGACCATTTATGGTTGTTGTAGCGGAGGTAAAATAAACTCAAAACCACAAACCGATTATCGTTTACAACATCCAAACAACAGCAACAGCAACAACAACAAAAACAAACTGCATTAAGGTACACATATAAATAAATATGTGTATGCATGTGTATGTGTGTGTGTGCATGGTTGCATTGCTGCCACAGCCAGTAAACACATTAACCCTAGTCAATACGATTCGTTGCACTGCTACAAATTCACTCAATTTACATATTTCATCCACGATGTATTTCAGCTAATTCCCGATACCGCGTTTCAGCTAAGGTTAGTTTCTCACGAACTACTTTTGGTCACATTCCCTAGCGACCTGCATTTCAAATTAACTGCTTCACTTTATTTCGCTGTTGTTGTGGTTTTCTACTCTTTTTTCTATTTCTAAAAAAATGTTAACAAAAGTAATAAATAAAGTACCACATAGAAAAACCCTCTTAAAGTGAAATAGTTTTTTGGTAGGAATTTCCTTGGTGATTGCCAAACCGTGATTGTTCGGCAGTGACCAGAGTGCCTACTATTTGCCCCACATGCGGAAATGTCATGCAGGTACATGCGCCAACAGATACAGAGCTAACAGCGCAGTATACCCAGTGTTGAAAAGAATGGCACCGATAATCGAAAGCGATGCGCACTCTACTTTGCCGTTATTTCAAGAGAAGTTGGCAAAATACTCGCCAAATTCCTCGAATAATATACCAATAGTTCATAATTCTATGGAAAGATCTTCTACAACAATTTCTTTCATAGATTTTAAAATAAGTCTTATTCGATTTTGAGATTTTATTTCTAATTCTGCTGGAATCTTCAGCTTTCTTATAAACATTCCATAAAACGGTTTATCTATAATGCGAGTATTTCCATCGCGTCATATTTTCATATATTCTTCTTCTTCTCGAAAAATTATTGAGCTTCCTGTTATAATTTTCTGTAACTATAACCGCTCTATTAGGTCGAACTCAAAGGCTAGACTTGGTTAAACTGATAAGCTACGCAAAGACCGGTTTTGATCCTTTGCATTACCTGATGGAGTTCAGTTCCTAGGTCCAAGATCATTCTTTAGAATGCTGCACTTGAGGCGAATTTTACCCGACACTGCGGCCTTACTATCGATACCTTCTCCAGTGTATCATACCATTTAGACCCCAGATACTTACAGCTTGTCCTCTTGCCAATGCGGGACAAGTGCACAAGAGATGCTCCATTGTTTCCCTGGTGCCCTGCTCTAAACATTTCTACAGTCTTCTCGATCTGTCAGCGCCATGTGCGGGCGTGTGCCGCCACCAAACAGTGACGTTAGTTGATTGCTGCTTGGCTGTTCACGTAGATGTTGACTCTGGAATTGTGATGGCCATAATACTGCTAATGGTCTGTAGACACCTGCCCGTTATTAAGATGGCAATGTCATCCATACGAGGGCTGTTATATGTATTCTTGGGGTAGGGCAACACTAAGTGTTGCCAAGTGCAATCTGACATTTCCATTGGAAAGTTTGACATTTTTTTACGATAACATCACCTTAATTGTTTTGTCATTTGAAGTGAATCGTGAATTGTTTTATTTACTTTTCGGCCAAAAAAATGGAATTAACTCGTGAACATTTTCGTAGATCATTTTTCACAACTTTCGACGTGGATTACGATTCGATGAACTAAAATCTTTATGGTCAGCATCATCCTATACACTGTGAAAAACTGGTAATTCAATCGTGGCCGACGCTCGCTCAAAGACGAATTCCGTCCAAAAACAGCCGTAGAAAACATCGATGCACCTGATAATGCGATGTAACATATTCAGATAATAGGCATGCCTATGCATTTCTCCCACCAGCATACATTCGATATTGCATGAACACCTGGCTTGTAAAAAAGGCTCGTGTGGATTGAAAGAAAAAAGGTCTGAAAAAATGTAATGCTTCAAAAGACGTTTATAAGATCGTGACAGGTGACGAATCATGGATCTATGCAATCGACAAAAAAAATAAATCAAAAAATAAATAAATAAAAAAAAAAACACATTTTCGTTGATAAATATGCCTATTTACATTATTAGGCCAGAAATATATATAGCAACCTAGTATACACCGCTACCTTAGGAGCTTTGCCTTCAAAGTTTCCTATCCGTTTGTTCACCACTAAGCTTGAAGCTGAGATAGCACTCCACTTTGGTGAGTACCTCTACAGACTGCATTGGTCATTTTAGCGTCGTTACATTCTGTTCTTATCCGTCTAGAGATCAAAAGAATTTTCAGCAGGAAGGAAGTTAAGCTTATAGGCCTAAACTCTTTTGGGTACGTTGAGTTGTTAAACTCAAAAAAATACCATCTGATTTAATCTGGACTGGTTTCGTTTGAGTTTCCTTCTTTCGTGTTTGGCCAAAAATTCAGTCACAATCATATTAGAATGGGACAGAGCATTAATGTGGTGAAAATCCATGAATTGTCTGCCCGCAAATCTGATGGTATACGACGAATTACTTCGCGAAGACGCCTCAAAACGACCAGTAGTATTCCGTATTGAACGTTTGAGCCTGTGGAATGAAAGAAAACGATGAGAATCATTGATTTTCAACGACTTTGACATAGATTTTTCGGTTTCGGCTCATTTTTGTCGCGTCATTCGCTAAATTTTTGAACAGGTTCAGCATTATATTCACAAAGCCTTGTCTAGTCGCCACTAATGATGCGTTTGAGAAATGTGGGGTCTAAGCTATGTTATTAAGTATCTCTTTTGTGGCTTCTACTCGGCCTCATTTTTACAAAAGATCCATGTATTTTGGTAAAAGCTTAGTATTGACACGCTTCATACACAATTTATTAACCTAAACGCATTGCGTCGACTTAGAGTTACCTTACTATCGTAAGCAAGTGTGGTGCTGAAAACGGCCTCTCCATAAATCCCAACAAATTAGAACTGGTTTTTTTCACAAGGAAGCAAATAATACCGAAGGCGCATCTAGCATCAATGGGAGGAACGCGTCTTCGACCTGCTGGCAGAGTAGCCCTCAGGCTCAGAGAATCTTGGTACTTAGATTAATACGAACTGGATACTATGAAATTCTCGCACACTTTGATTTCATTCCAAAAGACTTGGATTACCAGGTCGCTGAACCTAGCCCTGGCTGTATCTTCTTTGCTCATATACATTCAAGGGAGGTATGGCAGGGAACGACTTACTAGAACTTTCTATCAGCTCCAGTTTTAAGCTTCCAGACCACTGCCGCGTCTTCCAAGCAGAGGTGGCAGCCATAAAGGTAGCAGTGGATCTGCTGCTCCGGAGCGTAGCTTCCTTCCGAATGGTAACTATTCACTCCAATAGCAAGGCAGCAAAACTAGTCTGGAGTTCGCCGACAGGGCACTTAAAACTAGTGAAAGGTTGTCTAGACTCCTTATCTCTAGCATCAAGTTATTTCATGATTAGACGGGTTTAGTTGTCTGGCCACAGCGGTATTACAAGAAACTGTAAGGCTTATGAGCTTGC
This sequence comes from Bactrocera neohumeralis, assembly GCF_024586455.1. Taxonomy (NCBI): domain Eukaryota; kingdom Metazoa; phylum Arthropoda; class Insecta; order Diptera; family Tephritidae; genus Bactrocera; species Bactrocera neohumeralis. The sequence goes on from NC_065923.1 coordinate 22,639,482, forward strand.
TGGGGCAGGCAGTTCAGTCTCAGTAACAACGGAATGATGGCTCACTACTGCACTGTTGGTCTCAGACCACATCAGCAAGCTGGGGTAAATCGCAAGAGGTCCACGGAACTCCTCGCTCTCAGCTAGGTCCCCCTTTCAATGGTTGTAGGAGTTGAATTGAATTGAATATCTCACCGGATACCAAGTACAGTAAAACGAACTAGTGTCACAACTAAATGGTTCAGTTCCACACCGATCTACCAACTCTTCTATTTACCGCAATTCACACACATGAAAAAGTTACACATGCGCAAAACAAATACGAAATATTTTTTGAAATTATGGAGGTTATGGATATTCGCTGCTCACAATTCGATTTTCTTTGCACCTCCGCCGGCATTTGGATGGCATTCAGCTATTCGCCAGCCACTTTGTTCCCACTGCTCACCAAGTCTTCCACATGTAGGTGTATATATGTATGTGCATATGTGTTACTATTGCGACAATGCCGCGCAAAATTTCAGCAATTCCATGCTTGTGTAGTAATTCTTCTAGCATTTGAAAGTGGTTCATCAACGCCGGGTCATCGCTGATTTCTGCGCAATTTGTCAAATTCATAATTCACGCTGCACGTGTGATTTCACTTAAGTCCGGGTCAGGTCGACACAGAAAATAACACGCTGCCACATAAACATTCCGCTGTCCCGCTGTTTGACGACATTGCTGTTGGCATGCAAACACAAGCTGTTGTTAACGATACACTGGGAAAAATTACGCAATAGTTTGGAAAAGTTGTGCTTACATGCGCCGGAAGCATGGACGAACCGAGATGGGAAAACATTTGAACCATTCGAGGCAACTGTGCTTCGCAAGATCTTTGATGCCGTCCGCGTGAGCGTTGAATTTCGAAGAAGATGGAACCACGAACTGTATGAGCTGTACATGAATATAGTTAAGCGCATGAAATCCCTGGATGCGCTGGTTAGACAATATCCTTCGCATGGAAAATGATGCTCCAGCAAAAGCCATGGATGGACAATAGAAGCAAAGGCGCCCATCTATCCAATGGGAGGACCAGTCGACCTGTCTGCACTTGGGATGTACAACTGGCGTGACCTCGCAATAAATAGAAGCAATTGGCTTGGTGTTTTCGGCCCAGACCGACCCACGGTTGTAATGTTAAAGGGGAATGAGAACATTTATTACTCAAATAGGCTGAGTTTATGTTAACTTAACCTTAAAATATTTTTTATTAAGTAAACAAAAAACTTTCATGAACTAATGTCATTATATGCCACATACTTCCTTCTAAATTAACTTATAAGAATCTTAATAATATCCAAGTAACGAGCTGAGTAGGAGTCCATAACAAACATGAACGCCGAAGCGTCCTTCTCAGCCATCGTCAGGTTGGCACTATCTGTCTTGTTGGCACTATCTATCTTGCACTGTTCGTTGCGTCGATAAGCCTTCGGCAGCCGTTTCTTCATTTTACACGACGGCACTAGTTATTAGCTTCAAAACTCGCCACGGCTACATTTACTTGATCCTTCCGTTTCAGTTTGGTTCGTCCTTTTCGTCGTCGGCTGACAGAGGGCATCAAATCGTTTCCTTATTTTGGGGTAACATACTAAATCATCGGTATCGCTATAATTTTTTGCCATACTATATCCATATCATCGAAAAGCACATACAACTCATAATTCCAGCAATCTGGTATTCCCATTTGGCCACGCGTTAGGATCCAAAAATCCTCTGGAGAACTTTTGTTTCGAACGCTCAATGCTCATCGCTGTTCGTTGTTGTTGTTGTAGCGGCAGAAATCTGCCGAGTTCACAACCTTGGACCGTTCCGGTTACGTAGACCCGACTGTTGTGGGAACGGCGTAGACCCGTCATCTTTTCTCTGCACTATACAGCAGGACGAGTATTATAAGTTTTGTGAGAGAGAGAGAGATCTACTTTTAAATTGTCTACTGGACCCAAGCACTGTAAAGTATGATTCTCCGATTTCATGACTAAAGTCGTTGTATTGTATTTATGCTAGGCCCTAGATGGACGAAGTCTTTCACTACATAGTCCACAGTTTCGTGGACCACTATCGTTGAGGTCATTTATATGCTGTCAATAGGCCCTTCGGCTTGTCCTCGTTTACCACCAAAGCCATATTTTTGATTCTTTTTCCTAAGCACTGCTCTGAGAGGTCTTTCCCTTCCTTCCTCCTCAATCGATTGCCGAATCTAACTGGATCTAAACTTGGGTTAAAAAATGTTCAGCCCATATTAAAAAATAATTCTCTAGCTCAGCTTAACCAAACTTTTTTTTTTCGAAAGTCGGACGCTCGTTTCTTGCAGCGTATACGAAAAGCCTCACACACTCTATGCTCATTTGTCACATTTTTATGGTCCCACAGCAAAAAATGAGGTAGTTAAGCCCACGTACCCACTTTGGCACACATGCTCGCCTCCAACCATATAGGTACGCGGAACTCTCCAAACACAAATACACACGCACTCCCATGATTTGTTTAAGGCTGGCCACATGAAGCGCACCAGCGGCTGCTTATGCATAAATTTTCCACACACACACACACGTCAGTTATAAATAGGGTTCACTAAAGAGGTGCCTCATTATCAAATTTGAGTTATGTTTGATTATTCTAATGGTCATAGGCGCTCAGCTGATGGCTCAGCCGCAGCGGCGTCGACCTCCTCAGTTTGCTGCAACATCTTCGAGCTTCCTTGCCTGATGCGGTGGCGGCTGCGTGGTGACCTTTTTGAGGCCACTTGAACGCCAACAACAGCAACGTCAATTGCAGCATCATCACTAACAACAGCAGCAGCGTCGGACCACCAGTTACCACCTATCTCCTAGTCGCTTCTTAGTAGGTGCTTCGAAAAGTCCATACAAACAAATCATCGCCACTAACTAACAAAACTTTGCTCACTCAACTAATCGCCGAACGTGCATCTGCATTTCCGCGACGTTCCACATACATGTCTATTTTGATGTATGTGTATATGTGTGTATGTGTGCTTAAATGCAGACATAAATATGTTTTACGGCAGCGCAGTTAATTTGCATAACCATCGAGTTTGGTGGAGTAGACACTCGTATGCTAATATTATGGCCAAATAGCGGATGTTCACACATACAGAAAAGCACTTTGGCTGTCTGTATTGGTGTGCGTTCCTCCTTTGGGCTTATTCAACGGAGCTGCGAGTAGAAAATGAAGACAAGGTGATAAATTTAATGGCACCTGTCGCTTAAAATAGAGATTGCGGCTTAGAAGGCCAAGCAAATAACTGTTTTTTTCCTCAGAAATCTGTGGCAGTGGCAAGTATTTGCTTATTTGGCACTCAAGCGTTTGCCTTAAATACAGAAAATTTATGTATCGTCAATACGGGGGTTATAAACTAGGTTACTGTAGCTCTAGAAGTACCTAATTGTGTAGTATAGTGTATAGTTCTAATTTGAAATTTCCTCGATCTACCAAAGAGCGTCTATGTATTTGTCGAGTAAATAAAGAGTGATTCATTTCGAGGTTTCTCCCATTTTTTTAAGAAAAAACACAGAAACTTCAAATTTAATGGAGAATATTTATTATCATTCGAAAGAACATTCATTGGCATTTATTTTTTCAGGATTATCTCTTTCTCCATTCGTTGAGTCAAGTTTTCGATCACTCGTTCGATCATTTCGACTGGTATCTGGCGAATGACACGCGTAATGTTGTGCTCCAAGCCCTGATTCGAAGCGGGATTGTCCGCATAGACTTTAGACTTACATATCCGCACAGAAAAAAGTATAACGGTGTGATATCACACGATCTTGGTGGCCAATCAACTGACCCAAAACGTTAAATTATCTGAACACCGAAGAGTTCTCTCAATAAATCCATTCATTGATGCGATGTGTGGGAAGTGGCGCCGTCTTGTAAAAACAAATGTCGCCGAGTTCACTTTCAGCATCAAATAGTCGGTTACCATAAACCGTTAGGTTACGTTCTCAACGCCATCATTTTTGAAGAAATATGGACCGCTGACTCCACCGACCCACAAACCACACCAAACTGTTTTTTCTGGATGAAATGGCAGCTTTTGAATCTATTCAGGTTGCTCTTTGTCTCAAATGCGGCTATTTTGCTTGCTTACATACCCATTGAGCCAGCTACGGGACTCATCGCTGAACAGAATTTGGCTCGAAAACGTCGGAACTTCTTGGAACCTTTCAAGACCCCATAGAGCGAAGTGATGTCGCTTTGGAAGGTGGAGCGGCTTCATTTCTTGCATAAACTGTGTTTTCTACGCTCTCAATTTAAGATCTTGACGTAAAATGCACCAAGTCGATCAATTCGTCAGTCCGATGTGCTGCGAACTGCGCCGAATCAACTCTCCACTGTCTTCGTGTATACTCTCAGCAACTGCTGCTATATTTTCTTCACTGCGTGCTGGAAATGGTCTGTGTTTTTCTTTCAAAATTTTAAAATTTGTTAAAAAGAAAACATATTCAAAGTTTTGCTTTCCATCTTTCTGGCTATTTGTTGAGTTTAACCCAAAAGAACTGCCTCAGTTTAACGGTCAAGAATGAATGAGCAAATTATTGACACTCTGTTCTGATGAGAGCCGTATTCCAGTGAAGGCGACCGGAACAAATGATGTTCAGAATGTGCAAGGTTTTGGCAATAAAACGAGTGAGGCAATACTTTCCCAGTCGCTGTTTTCCTAGTAGCTTTAACCTGGTCTTGCAACATAAAGTCGATCATTGTCTTGACGGAAAATTGTTGTCTCGTGACTAAACGCAAATTCCGGATGTTTTTCAAAAGTCCCTTGCTTCTATTTGATTAGTTATTGTCCGTAGTATTTCGCATTATTGGTTTCATCCTTCATTCGGTTTTGGCAGCTAAAAGTACAGTATGCCCTTCAGAGCCCACCAAATACGGTGAATTACCCTGGTGTCATGGATATTTGGGCATGTCGCTGAATTGGCTGCCATTATCGACAAGCAAAATCGTCTTTCAATGTCTTTTAGCTTCAATTCATATGATCTTATTTCTCTTTATCAGTCGAGTTTAAAACAGCGCGGTTTTTTTTTCGCGGTTTGGCGCCAATTGGAGATTCCAAGTGTAGCCAGATCCCTCTCTACCTGGTCTTCAAAAAAATATCTTTTATATCGTGGAAACCACTTTTGACATGTTCCCTTAGTTAGAGCATGTTTCACATTAAACTTTCATTAAAAGACGATATTTTCCGACTGAAGTTTTCTTCATATTGAAGTGGTGAAAAAGAACTCCCCGCAAAATCACTTTTTCAGGCTCAAAGTTCAACATATTTGAGTGAAAAAAATCCATATTATGTATACTTGCATCGGTCCTTAGGTTCGCAACACAAGTTCAGAATAATGGAATAGTAATCAAATTATACCATCTCCTGGCAAATCTAACCATTATAGTTATAGACCATTATAGTAACAGTCCACAATAACGACGTATAACATAAAAAGGGTTTTTGGGTATAGATTATTATATTTTCGACTTGTACTTATACTTGCTGAAAAAATTATAATCTAATACTCTCTAGACGGAATAAAGAAGTGAGCGAAGAGAACAAAACTTGGTTAGGTTAAGTGAGGTGGCTAATCCGTCAGTATGGGGGAGATCACACTACCGACAAAAAGATCTGGAACCTATAACAAATCTACTTAGGTGTTTGATTTTTATTTCCGCAATTTCTTCTGGATATCTTAAGGTACAAGAGCTGATGTGTTTTTGCATTCATCTGACAAAAGCGGGATATTCGATGTGAAAGTGTTCATTTTCTTGCAAACAGCTGATACAGATGGTAAGATGTACGATATTACCGCTCTGACAGTGTCCAATTAGAACTCTTGCTTTCCCTTGAAAGGTTGATCATGTTAAAAGCAAAGAGTTCGCTAAGCCTCTTACGATTTACCCTTGGTCAAAAGGACCTTGCGACTGCACAGCTGCTGGTAATTGAGCAGCGTTTGCTGAGTTGATCTGAAGCCCAACAGTGCAGTGGTGAATCACAAGAAGCCAACAGGGTTCCTATTTCACAGTTATAGAGACTGAAGTACCAGTTCTAATAAGCTCATCAGCCTTAGAGTTTCCTGCAATGACATGTGGCTAAGTACGTACCCAAGCCAGTCTAACCATAAAACAAAACTAAATATCAAACTTCTAAAAAACCACAATTCCATCTGTCTCGATTAAAAGTCAGATATTTTACTGGCATCGTTAGAATATCGGAACGATCAATGTAACCCATTTTGAAAGATCTTTGAGCTTAAAAAAGGGAAAGCACGATTGGTTTCAAAATTCAAAATACCAGGATATCATGAACCCTATTTCTACTGGCTATGAGTCTTGGATCTCTGCTTACGATCCGGAAATAGACGATCAATTGGCCGAATAGCACAGCAAAAGTGAGCCGAAGACGAAAGAGCCGCGTCAAACCAGATCAACAATCGAGATTATGTCGACAGTTTTCTTCTATTATCGAGGTGTTGTGCACTCCGAATTCCTTCCGACTGGCCAAACTGTCAACAAGGTATACTGAGGCCGGAATTATGGGCCGGTAACTTTGCTCTTAGTAGCAGTTGTCTCAATCTCACGATGGATCACATGACGATCTTGCGATATCAGTTTGCGCAGAGATAAATAATTTCCGGAACAACAACTGATTTTAGACGACCTTCACGAAACTCGTCTTGTAGTGATCTACAACCTCGATTGAATTCATCGATAAACACTGGTCCTGGATGGAGCTTCATCAAAAATTCAATTAAGTTCAGCAGTGCCCTAATGCTGAGTTAATACATTCCATTTTTTGACGGAAATGAATATTTTAAGTTACTGTAAACAACAAAAATAGCGCCCGAAATGAATATTTTAAGTTACTGTAAACAACAAAAATAGCGCTCGCATGTCAAAATGTGCTGAGTATGTCTAACATCAAAAATGTCAAACTTTACGATAAAATTATGAATTGCCGGATTGCAACACTGCGTTCATCAAAACCCGAAATATAAAAGGCAACCTATGTAGTGTTCGACAGTTCTTTAAATCATTTCATATGCTGCGCTAAAAATATTATTTTAAGAAAATATTCATATCTAAATCACTCACATAAAGAACAACTGACACACACACATAATTTAACGGTTTTGTACTTATAATTGTGCCGCCCATTAGCGCGCCTGCCACGACAAAATATCGTTATTTGTCTTAACAAGCAGATTTAGCTGGCTTCGCAAACGCCGGAACGCACATAAACACATTACACACACACATGCAAAGCAGCCAAGCTGCCACCGAGCATATCCGCTGCATCCGCCACAATCACCGTTTCACCGTTTTCGAGTTCAAATCATATAAAATCGCGCTGTCATGTAAATTGCCCACAGCTTATCTGCAATTTCTGTCCGATACTGCAAGGCACCCACCGTCGCCTCCCCTGCCGCTCACCGCGGTCTCGGGCAACCCATTGTTTTATGCAGCCATTTGCATTTGTATAATTGAATTGTTTTTACTTTGTTGCTTAAACATTAATGTTGGCAATAAATTATACAACACTGACAGCGTTACGCGGCAACTACAACAACTGCGACAAAGCCCGGACAACTGCAGCACCTAACGCAGGCAATAAGGTCCAGCCGCCAACCGAATTCCGCCAGCGAAGTGCCAGTGCCGGAGTTCGTGGCGCGCGGGATGGTGACACTTCGGCGCAAATGACTGCCGCCATCGACAGCCGCCGCATGCGACGCAAATGAAATGGAATCAATGGCAATCGCCAGCACATGAGTGTTACTGCTATTGTTGTTGTTGTTGTTGTTGTTGCTCTTGCGCGTTTGCCTACGTTGTCGCATTGACAAGCCAAATAGCCTAAAACCCTCCTGCCAAATGGCCGAATACTCACAAATTTAACGAGCAGTTGTCATTGCTGCAACACGACATTGCCGCGCACCCGTACAACAGCCGGACGGAGGCCGCACAATGAATTGTGATATTGTTGTGCTGTGTTGTCTTTTTCGGTCGTTTGTTGTTTTCTTTGCATTGCGCCACACAAAGTGTGCGAAAGTGCACAAGTGTTGGCGCGCTGATCGCGGTGTTGCAACAACGCGGCATTGCAACGTGAAAACGTGTGTCGGTTCGCGCGCCTGCGCCTCAGCCACAACCACACATCCATACATACAGACAGTGTCAGCCAGCTGCAGTGCAGTCTATGGACAGACGGCTGATGGCTGCAACCGTGTGGCAAGCATGCACAGCAGTTGCGTCAGCGTTGTTGCTGCTCTCTAACAGCCGTTAACATTATTGTTGCTGCGAGCAATTAGCCGCGTGGGCGCATGCGGCGCCGTAATGCGGCCGTTACGCCAATAACTGCGCACTGCGAACGGGGCTCGTCAAACGCTTGTTCGTTGTTGTGTGTGGTAATTTATGCTAATTTTCATCGTATCTGCTATATTCTACATAAAATGAAGACACTACTGTGTGAATCAAGCAGGGAGCCGCTTGGGCGGCGCCACATGTTGCACTGCTATGTTGAAGCAATAAATGTTATTTTATTTCGAATAACAATTTTTCATGATTTTTCAGTCTGTTCTGTGATTGTTGCAGTTGTTGTAGAATATTCGTAAAAACTTTTGAAATTTTTCGGCTATAATACTTGGTACCTTTCAACTACGAAGAACAGACTACTGTGGGAGACTGTTGAGACGAAGAGATGGTAACCCATAGCGTCGTCTTCTTCTAACTCCGACTCCTCATTCATAGTTGCTAACATTATACAGCCAGCTCTAACCCCAACAAAAGTCCCGAATCTGTAGAACTCTATTTGATCTACTTGTAGAACATATTTCTGTAAAAATCGCTTTAAACCGTCGTTAGCTTTCGCTTTACTGCCTTCACTCTTCCCCCCTTTTCTGTTTTTTGGAAAGTTTCTTCAAAAGAATTTTTCTAGCTTAAAGTTTTACTTTGCAATCCTGAATAGTAAGTTCTCTGGAATATCTATACTTCCATTTTCTACAACTCTCTATAGGTCTGTTGTTATAATAGCATCGGATCAAGATTTTTGTCGGGAACGATAGGAAAAATGATAGCCTTTGCTGATGAGAGCATGTTGGAGTAAAAGATTTTGCTAAGGTATGGAAGTTATCTAAACGTTGGGGATGATATTCGTTATATCCCCGGTATGGGATATGCATCTGATATTCCTATTCCATCTGACTTTCGTTTGACAGATCTGACAAACTCTTGACATCTGCTTGACATCCGATTGGCAGCTGATGTACTATATCTATCTCACATCCCTATAATATGTGTCATATGACATCCGTCTGGCCTATCAGTTTGACAGCTCCAAAATATCCATTTACAGTCCTGATTTGATATCCATCAAATATATCCGTTTCACAAGTGTCATGTGACATCCATCAATCATCCGTTTGACAGGCCTCATATGACATTCAACTGTCATCTGTTTGACAGCTGTCAAATGACATACACCTTTCGCTTGACAGGTGTCCACCTGTCATCTGTTTGACAAGTGTCATGTGACTTATCCAACAGACACATCCGTTTGACAGGTGTGTTAAGTCATCTCATATCCGTTTGACCCGTGCTATATCAAATCCATCTGATAGCTGTTTGACAGTTGTCATATGACATTCAACTGTCATCTGCTTGACAAGTGTCAATTGACATTCAACTGTTATCTGTTTGACAGGTGACAAAAGACATAAATCTGTCATTCGTTTGAAAGATGTCCATCTGCCATCTGTTTGTCTGTCTGACATTCATCTGCCATTCGTTCGACAGTGTCATATGATATCGAACTGACACATCCATTTGACAGGAGCGATATGTCATCTCATATCCGTTTGATCCGTGCTTTATTACATCCAACTGTTAGCTGTTTGGCAAATGTCAAATGACATAGATCTCTCATTCGTTTGAGCGGTATCAATCTCTCATCTGTTTGACAGGCGTCACAGGACATCTATTTGACAGGAGTAATATGTCAGCCGTTCGGCAGATGTCATAAGACATCCATCTGATACATGCGTTTGAAAGTTACCAATCAATTTTTTGGCAGCTGTCACTTCAAATAAGGAAGGAAATTATTTCATAATTTCAGAAACCTACGAATATTCTACTATTTTCCATACAGTAAAACATACCCAAATACTATACATTTTTACTTAATCATAACAAAATTTTTGCCATTAAAAACAGTATCATTCTTCTGCACACAGAACTACTTGGCATTAATTGCTCAAGTCCGAAAGAATAATAATCACTCATTGAATTAACAATTCGTTACATTCAATGCATAATTGGGTCATTGATAAATGGAGTTATTTCAAAAATGTCAGCCCACTTAGCCTTGCCACAGCGGCCAAAAACAATCAGCACATGCCCACATATGGCATACGGAACACGTGGAGTCGAATAGTTCTCATGTCAATGCAATATTTCGTTCTGTGCCAGTTGCCAATTGGCCAAAACATTTCCTATGGCATAACATAATTAATATGGAATTCCTACAAGAATTAAAAAAAAACGAAAGCGAGCGTAGAAAAAAAAACAAAAATTTAAAAATAATAAAATTAAATGAAAACCACGGAATGTGGCGCAAATAAAAAGTGAATTTAATCGAAAGGCAATCTAACAATTCAACGGCAATTTGCACTGTTGCCACTACAGTGGTACAGTACAGAGAAAATTACAAGCTTAATATATATATTATTGTCATAACTGTCATTCAATGATTACCTCCAAAAAGTTTGGTTTATAATATAATTTCGATGCTCAAAAAGTTTCTTTAAAGCTTTGATAAAACTTTCGGACTAAACAGCGACAAAGACCTTTTTTAATCTCTTTGTCTTTTCTACATGAAAATAATTTTTCTTAAAGTCTTTAAGCTCATGTAAAAGCTTTGCAGATAGCCACTCAGAGCCAAGATCCTGCAAAGTTTTGATATTTCGAAATTCCTTTAGAGCTTTTATAAAACTTTCGGACTATACTACACCAAAGAGCCTTTAATAACTCTTTGACTGTTCTGCATAAAAATAATTTTTTGAAAGTTTTTAAGCTCAAGCAAAAGCCTTGCAGATAACCACTTAAAGCCAAGATCCTGTAGCGCTTTGATATTTTGAATTTTTTATAAAAGTTCAGGTAAACTTTTCAGCACCAAGAATCTTTTAAAAGGCTTTTTTCCTCTTCTGTATGAAAATAACTTTCTCCGAAGCTTTTAAGCTCTCACAAAGCAAAATCAGCAGATGTTTTTTTTGAAGATAATTTCTTCGAACTAAAGTCTCTTTTTGCTTTCTTCAAAAAAATTATATTATGCATATGCATCCCGAAAAATGCACTGTTTGGTGTGGTTTGTAAATCATTGGACCGTATTTTTTCAAATGGCGATCGGTGCATTTTTGTTGCCAAAAATGGAAGTGAACTTGGTTGACATTTTTCAACAAGATGGCGCTACATGCCACACAGCTGATTCTATGGCCATTTTGAGGGAAAACTTCGAGAACAATTCATCTCAAGAAATGGACCCGTAAGTTGGCCATCATGCGATTTAACGCCTATATACGATATATAATATTCCAGACAACTTTGGAAATTTGAGCACTCCCCGAAAAATTAATAGATTTTTTGAGCATTTCCTCAAAACAGACACACATGGAGAGAGAGAGAGATGCTAAGACTCATTAGTGTCCGATCGATTTTCAATTTTTGAGCAATGTTGGTGCCGACTAAGCGGTCGGAGCCTAACAATCAGCAGAATAGAACTGGACCTGGCGTCATCTTTAAGCCCATAACCTCCCTTCCATTCGATAATATTCTCTCTAACTTTGATTTATAAAAGTATTCGTGAAAGCTCGAGCTCGGGTAAATTTTCGAATTAAGCTGCATCAAGAAGCTATTAAAAGCTGTTTTCTTATTTTGCAGAAAAAGAGCTTTCACCAAATCTTTAAGCTTTAAAAAACTCTCCGAACAAATAATGGCTCTTATGAGCATTTTCTCAGAGCAAACACATAGGAAAAGGGATAGGGAGAAAGATAGATATATTGAGATAAAAAAGAGAGAGAGCAAGAGAGAGAGAGAGATTTAAGGAGACAAAAAATAGAGAGAAAGAAAGAGAGCGAGAAAAAATTATGAGAGCAAATGAGTGAGACAAGAAGATAGAGACAGAGAAAGAGGTCCAAATTTTTGATCGGACCCATTCTCAAATTTTACGATAGCAATGCCACCTTTATATTGCCGTTGCTGATTATTCAGTCGAACCCAAAATGAACTAGTTCCTATTTGACCTCGACTTAGCGCCGTTATACCTAAAATCTCGTCCCGAATAACATTGAGGTATGCAGATCTCCTCTTCACAGTTTTCCTTTCCCTTTCCTTACAACACTAAAAACTTTTCCGAAAGCGTAATTCCAAAATGCACTACAGTTAGACGCCTTCTTAAGCACATCCGCCTCGGCCTTCACAAATGTGGACGCAGACAATAAAAATAAACTATGACAGCGTAAGAATTCATATTTCAAAATGGAACAGCAGCAACAGAAGACAACAACAATAGCAATAAAACGTTGGTGTGACAACGGCGGGAAACGACAAACAGAGCGAAGTGTAAGCGTTTAGGAGGGAAAATCTGGAGGAGGCCGCCGACATAACTATTTTATGGATATACATAACTGTATATACATATATATTTCTAGCTTTATCAAACACACACAAAAACAACAATAAAACAGCACAGCCAAAACAGCAACCGCGAGCGTTTCGGCATTAATTGTCAAACTGCTGGCGTGCAGGCGGCTGGCAGGGGCGCACAGGCGACCGGCAAGGCTGTTCAAACGACCCAGCATGTCACACGGCTATCCGGAAAATGCTCCAGTTTCATTACGTTGCAAGCGTATTGCTTTTGCTGCGCCATTGGCCAATCGAATTGGAGCGCCGTTGAATGTGGCATTGTGACAGCACATGTGACTTTGGTGCAACAAAGCGCAGTGGCGCGCACACATACACACGCGGCTACATAAAAGCGACAAATGCGACACATAGCGGCACACACATATGTGCTTGCAACAAACGTTTTGAGTTTATTGATGGTTATGGTGCGGAATTGCTGAGCTCTTGTAAAGCATAATTGGACCAGATTTAATGACACTCAAGTGGAAATACTATTGACGGCTTTCAAATCGCCAGTTGATTTTATGTGGCTGAAATTAATTACGTTTACAACTAAAAATGAACGTACTCACTGGATTTTGTTTAATTTTTTTTTTTGTTATTGTTATTGTGATTTAGTTTGCTGTCATTTGTCGCTGTCGCTCCCATCACTTTTGCACTGATTGCTGTTTTGTTGTTGTTGTTGTTGCTATTGTTGTATTATGAAATTAGGCGCACAATGGCAAGTATGTACTTGTATATGCTACAAGTAACTGTAAGTATGTTTTAATTATGTCAGCATGCTTGCATTTGTGCTACCACGTCCAAATGTTCAATGGCATACAAAAGACTTAAGCAACGAACTTGATGCCGGCATTTGAGCAGGCAGCACTAAGTGACAGCTAAGCTGGCCGTCATAAAATGTCTATGAAAACGAATTGATTTAATATACTGCGAAATGAACACGTGCCCGCTGAGTAGGTCGTGTGTGAACAGGCAGCTTTATATATTAAAGTATATATCTATGTACATATATTTCATACTAAAGTGTTTTGACATAAGAAAAATAAGTAGTTTTTGGTCAGTTTGCTTAATAAAATATGTTCGCAATATCGTAAGTGGAAAGTAGCACAGGTTGCTTTTGGCTAGCGATTTTTTAGGGCTCTGGACTTCAGCAACAATCGCGGTCATGTGAGGAGTGAAGCAGCACAGGCTGTCGAGTTTCACACCTAAAATCTTAGAGTTATTGACAGTCTGAATTTTAACACCATCGACTGCAATATTAAGGTCAAGTCCGTACTCCTTCGTTCAGTTTGTGAATATGGTCGCTGTGGATTTAGTGAAGGAGAGTGTTAGGTTCCGTGAAAAGAAGCAAGAAAGGTCGGAGAGATTGCCGTTTATCATTAGTCATTATCGTATAAGGTGAAATTTCCTCTGGTGGTTAAGAGAGTTTCAAGATGTAGAAGTTAAACAGCAACGGGGTAAGGACACCACCCTGCAGAGCCCCCTGTTTAGTTCATCTCAATTTAGAGTTTTCGCCTCGAAATAGTACACTTGATTGTCGACCGCTCTGGTAATTCATTCACCTCAACCCTGGAGGGAGCGTAGATTTTTCGATGTCCTCAAGAAGCGTTGTGTGGCTAACTCTGTCAAAAGCTTTTGACAAGTCCAACGCCTCGTGGATCGTCCTATCGCAGGGTTGTTTTTGGTGGATACCATGGAATTTCTGGGTGTTTAAGACGCTAAGTACTATGGTGCTGCTGTGCACTTTTCGGAAGCAATGCTGGTGGTTTGCTAAAATCAGGTGCTGCTTGAAGGTCAGGAGTAGCGAAGTCTCAAGTCGCTTCACTACCGGAGAGTAGAGAGTTATCAGACGATGGGACTCCCCTTTGTTGGCTGGTTTCCCTGGTGTCAGTAGTGGGATCACTCTTCCGATCGATTTTTCACACTTCGGGTATTTAGAGAGTGGTCAGCGATAGGTTGAGGACTTTGGTGAGGAAGTTCACTCCCGCCTAGCCTAGATGCTTCAGCATCAGCATGTTTTTTCATTCAGGGCTAATAGATTTGGAAGATTTTGCCTTACCGATGACTCTCTGAATCTTCTCATCGGCGAAAACTTACTGCGCAGTCTTTTGGCATTTTGGGCAGCCGTCGATGTGTTACCGTTTGGCTATGTTAACCGAGAGATTCAGGGAGGAAAGAGACATGGACAGTGAATTGAATTTCAACTCGGTCATCATATCTTTTCGGGTTAGAGAAAGCCTTGACAGTAGTCCAAAGCTTATTCATGCCGGTGAAGAGGTTGCAAGACTTCAGGTTCTCTATCTATTTTGTTCGCTTGTGTTGTTTTACCATTTACCGAATCTCCAAATTGAGATCCTTTATTCGGGGATCACAGAGATCGGCTTGGCGTAATTTGTCGAGTTATTTAGCTGTTTCGACTGAGAAATTTGGGACGGAGTTCCGCGATTCATCCAGCCGGGTTGAAGCGAGCGGTAGCAACTGCGATCTTCTTTCAGAATATGCGTCCGCCAACTATTACGTCCGTAGAAATGGGTGTTGCGGTGAAGGTGCTCTCGGTAAATTCTTTGAAGCCAACCCAGTTAGCTTTATTAAAGTTAACGAAGTTAAGGTTGGCCACAGAAATAAAGAAATCAGTCAACCTTGTTAATTCTTTACGAATTTTCTATTGTACAAGAACAAAGTCTTAGGTGGTCAATCTAAAGCCTTGCTTTAGCCGAAAAGGATTATTTTCATTTAAGTATTAGTATATTATAGGATGATCTCACATCTCCGAAACTTTTCCTGATCAACTTAAAATTTTCGGTTATTATTCTCAAATATGTATGTAATATTTGATATATGTAGACAAAAAACGATTTTTTGAAATTCACAAGTGAATAATATATCTTAATACTAGCATTTATGCTCAATATTCACACCTCATCTCTTCTTCAAATACACTACAATGCTTCCAAAGCTTAACACTAGAGTTAACTGAGATCTCTTAAATAAGATCCCCAACTCCGATGTATTTCAGAGTATCCATGCCTAGAATTCGATAGATCATCACTGCCTCTCTTGCTTTTCTGTTAAACACCCAAACTGAGGAGATTTGAAATTCTGACTTTACACAAATAAATAGTCTTTTTAACTTTGAGGATTCTTTACCTCTTTAAATTACCACTTTGTGATTGGATTTCTATTTTATTATGCCAGTTTATGTAATTTGTTCCAGTTATTTGTTCGATTCACCAGTCACCAAGCTCTGAAAAACCGAAGTTCATATGATAAATAGTAAACTAGAGTTGTAAATATTAATGTTTTGAGTTTATAAAAATCAGTCTAAATGATATTTATTTAATTACGTAACTTTTTCTGTTAAAATCTAATAATGAACTCCGAATTTTCTACATGGAAATAGATTTTTGTTAGTTCAGATATTAAAATCATATATACATAAGTAATACATATATATTATGTATATTTAAGTTCATTTTAGAAAATATCAATCTACAATGCGTAAAACCTCTTGACACCACTACATAAATTCAGAACTCCTTTAACTTCAGCGGTTGCCCCAGTATTCACAAGTACAGTTATAGATGAATTTGTAAATACAAACAAGTACACATAAATCCAAATATTTGTTATATATACCGCTATAAATATATATAATATGTAAAAAATATGTGTTACTGCCTGATTGGTATGCTGCCGGTGTTAGGCTCACGGCCTCATTGCCATTGCAACGACAAAGCAATCTTTTTCAGTTGCAGTCAAAGTCGCTGTTGGTGTTGTTTTTGTTGTTACCGTATTGCAATTTCAATGAGAAATTATGATACTTTTCTGAGGTTGCAAACAACTCGATTGTCTTTCGACATGACTTGTGGCAGCAAAATTTCGAAATAATTTGAATTGCAACGCGTTCGCGACAAAGCCGCTCGCACAGCAGCTCGTACGTAGGCCGATCGTTTCGATTACAATGCTTAAACTGCGAAATCCAGTGGCTTTGAAAATCCACCAAATGCCGACAAATTAAAACTGAATTAAGAAAATCAAGACAAAAAAAAAGCGACAAAAAATTTATTGTAAGAAAATATATGTTATTTGCACGCATTTTTTCAACTAATTAGTAGTTACATGGGTAGATTTATTTATATTTACATATGTACATACATTTTGTCGAAATATTTATGTGATTTTTTGGACCAAAATCTCTGTTCTTAACTATAGAAAATTCTCAAAAATATTTCGGAAAATTTTTGACAAAAATCTGGGCGAGTCTAACTACCTCAAGCACAGTATTATGAGTTGCCACATAATAATGTATAAAGCAGCTGAATGAGTGAGAGTGAATTATGCAAAATGCAGCTGAATCTCAAGCCACAAATTAGTTAAAGAGGCTTGATGGTAGGTCTCTTACTATTACTAAGATAGAGGTTCAACATCTAAATGCACTGCTTGCGTTGGTTATTGTAGGCAGAAATCCGGTAAGAAATATGTCAACACTTCGAAATCCATACCAAGTTATCTCACTCTGTCTCTTTGCATAAGTTTCTCAACGATCATATTTTGGTCTTCTATTCTGACGGGCGTTTATTTTTTTTTTTGACGCGTAACGATGGCCCCCCATCCCGATTTTCACAAGTAAAGACTGTTTAGGGATAAAACTCATTTTTGGTACGATAATAAAGTAAATTGTTGCATTTGAGGTGAGAATAATCCACAAGCCATTGTTAAGGCGCATTTAAATCCTTAAAAAGTCACTCTTTGGTCTTAGAGCATCTATTGGCAGAGGGAATCATTGGTGCATATTTCTTCAAAAATGAAGACGCCACGGTGTAACAATCACTGAGAACGCTATAGAGTCCTGATTACTGCCTTTTTCGTGCCTGAATTAAAGAATGTTGATGTAGACGACCATTGGTTCCAATAAAACGGCACTACATGGCATACAGCCAAAGGAACAAGCAATTTATTAGAGAAAACTTCTGGTGAGCGCATTATCTCGCTTCGTGTACCCATGGTGTGGCCTCAAAGTCGTTGATTGTCTACGCAAATAAGCCCGAGACGATTGATGTCTTGAAAGAGAATATTCGCCACGTTATTGCTAACTTACGGCCTCAAATGAAAAGCAAAAAGTGGTCGATAATTGGGCCTCTTGGTTGGAATTTATGATTCGTTTATTATGATCCCTTGGAACAATAAACCCAAGACGTCAAGTCTTGATCCTGCATAGTGTAATTCCGAACCTCTAACTCATACACTAATCTGTAACTGTTCAATAAAACAGTTCCTAAAGACAGAATCGTGTTACAGCCAGAATCTACCGTCAAACCTTAGAAAGATTTTTCAGCATAGCGCTTCAGGATTGATAGGATTTGGATTCAAAGTAATTTACTACTGTAAATGATGTCATATAAAGACGTCGTCAAGAAGTCAGGACCTCCAATTGCTCAAACTTTTATGAGCAAGTACAGGAGTTAAGTTGAAAAACACAGTTCCTAGGAATTTTCCGGTCACAAAACCCCAAAAATTAGCCATATCAGATAGATAATATCATATTTAGAAAAACATACATACACTGAAGCCCACTTTTAGCAGCATTTTCTATCAGCGATATCTGGGTGGGGCGGATTCGCTGGAGAAGAGGCGCAGGAGCTTTTTCACGGGTGGATCGAAGCTCAAGGAGAAGGTTGGAGGGGTAGTTTTCAGTCAGAATCTCTCAATCAACCCTTGTTTCAGACTTCCAGATCACTGTAGTGTCTTTCAAGCAGAAGTAACAGCTATTACTTCAACGTAGTGAGGCAGCTTTTAGGGAGATATGCAACCACTTCGATTGCAGAGCTGTTATACCAATCTTGAACTCGCTGACAGTGAGTCTTAGTCAAGGAGTGTATGATCTCACTAGATGTGGCAACAAGCTACTTCCTTTTTAAACTTGCCTGTGTGTCAGGCCATCGTCGGAAACTGTAAAGCCGATGAGCTCGCTAGAAGGAGCACTCTTACCCAAATCTCACTAGCATGGGAACGAGCAGCTGTTCCCTTGTCGTCGTGCACTCGGGCGCTGGATGTATGGATCTCCCGCGAGCTCAATACGCGTTGGTCAGCAACCAGCACTTGCCAGGTTGCGCAAGCCTTCTGGCCACGAGTGGAACTCAAAATAACGACGAATTGGCTGAAGTAGATATTAGCCAGCTCCACAGGCGTCTAGGCGCTTTGTAGTTATAGGATGATACTTTTGATCCGTACTTTCGGACAAACAGTCCGAGTGTAATTTCTTCGTGGTCTCAGGAATATCAGCCTATTTACTGCAACCAACATAACATAGAAATACAACTTACTGTAGCGAGACCTAACGAATAGATTGTTCATCGATTGATTATCAAAATTTCAGAAAAAAAATATCTTAAATATTTCAGCTGTAAATTTTCTGATATTGAGTTCACAAAACCTCTATGTATAAAATTTCATGTCAAGAATAAAAAGGATAAACTAGAAATCTTAAAGCTCTATCACTCTCTCTCTCTCTCTTCCACTCAAAATTACTTTTCGCTTCGAAAACTCCAATCACATATACCTTTTATTGTTAAATTGCCTGTCGCTACCACTTGTAATTTCTGCCTTTACTTTTATTTTCACTTCGCGAAACGCCGTTAAGGCGCTTTTGGGCTGCATTTACCGCTCGCTGCTTACACGAAAAGGCATAATTATTAATTTAACACTCAGATAAGATCGATATGCTGGTAAATTTTACGGCAGCAGCCAAACGAAGGACCACCCATGAGCTGCAACACCCCTGGCCGCAGGACTTGCTCCAATTAAGTGCGCACACACAGACCCGGCGACTTTCAGCGGGCTGATAAAGAATGCTTTGTTTAGCATATTTATGCCTCTGGAAAGAATGTAAAACTACAAATGGGCAAAATACAAGTTATAAGCCAAGGGAGCCGAATTCCATCAACGGTCAAGCGGCTGCTGCGTGTAAATGTAAGTACATAAATCGCTTGGGTTAAGAATCGGTAGCTAATGGTAAACGCAGAAACCGAGGTAGGTCGTTTGGTGATTAAGCAAAAAAATAATATGGATATTCAAACCCAGTGGAGACTCGCTCACGGCTTTGCATGCATACTCTGAAGAGGATGGCCTTCTTATTACCTTCTATGGGTTCGGGAAACACTATTATGGACTAGCGTAAGCCCTGCAACCTACAATAATAATATTACGACGTTATAAGAACTTGAGAAAATCTCGGACTGTACACTCAATTTTGGCGAATACGTCCAGATTTACCTTTGGGCTTTGTACACCCCATCAAACCGTAAATTTCATAATATCGCTATTGTAAGAGGCAAAGTTTTGTCAGTATTGAAATGAATGATGCCACGGATTCAATAAAAGTTCCCCTCCAAATACGAATAAAACAATGTCTTGGATTAAACTAGGATTATAATTTGAAGAAATATAGCTGTAAATCTTGATGCCTTAATTATGAGTGAATATCTACGAGATAGGATGGTTTCCTCAAAAAAGACTGTCGCTCCAGATAAATAGAGAGTCTGTCTTCAATTTATAATACCATGGTCGGAAAATCTCTCCGCTATGATGAAACTTCCGGTTACTGGCTAGAATTTTCGACTTTGGATGGTTTTCAGCTTCCAGGATAGGAGAATCCATTAGAAGACGACAGTTATGAACGAAAAGACCAGAAAATTAGATCTTCGATGTTTACTATGACGACAGTAGTAAAGGAGAGCATATCTTGTGTCGGATTTGTGGATGGATTGAGAGACCGACTTTAGTCCTTAATACCACGGAATGAATTTCCAATCTTTATGAACAAATTTTCGGTTACGGGCTGAAGTTCATTGACTGAAGAAGACTCTGAAGACGAGTTAATGCAGTAGAAGTTTTCAGCATAGGCGGATTCATTTGCTGCTGCTGCTGCCTCCACTCCAGTTGCTGATGCTGGCGCTGCTGCCGAAAAGACGGAAAGAAGCCAGAAAGGAGGAGCCGGAGTCCGAGGAAGACGACGATACGGGTTTCGGTCTTTTCGACTAAACAACTCAACACTAAAGTTAAAAAGGAGGAGTCGGAGTCTGAGGAAGACGACAATATGGATTTTTTCTGAACCAAACTACCAACTTATGGTTGGGCTGAAAAAGGAGCTCGTTCCCAGAAGTTTTCTCAGAGTTCTGAGCCAGTATTCTGTATTTTTTCAAAATGCCACACAGAAAAACGGAAAGACGGAAAGGAAGCCGTAACGAAAAGAGAAGGGCCGATTTTAATCTCAGCTCTTCGGATCCAAAATCTTTGGTTTCAATTATACTTGTATGAACTGAATCTATTAGAACAGCGGTCAAGCTTTGGTCCTCCCTGGTGTCATTTCAAACCTCTAACTTATACTCCATTGCTTAACGATGCAAAAGAACAATTCCAAAAGACAGAACCGTGATACGGCAAGAACTCAACCGTCAAATCTCAAAAACATTTAGCAGCAAAGAAGCTCGGGCTCGTCTGGACTTGTTTCGGAACTGATTTCAAAAAAATCTAACCAACATTTTTTTCGTAAGAAGTTAAATTGCAAACGCAAGTATGCTTCCCTAACCAGTTAAGTAACTGGTATTTTTGTAATTGAACCACTTCACTACTCTACTTTTCTTAACTATGCGAGCCTCACTTATATGTCGGATTGTAATGGAAAACTTTAATGTGTTAAGCGGTCAATAGTTAAGAATATAGCGCAACTACATTTTCGATTGAGCAATTTTGCTCACCGCAGAGCAATAAACAAGCACCCAACCAATAAACCAACTAACCGAATAACCGATCAATTGACCCAGAGGCGTCGGGCCCACCTCACCGTCGCATTACATGTGGCATACGAACGCGCTCGATTCGGGCTTGCGGTGCGGATGAAGCGATTGTATGAATGATATCGCTCAATTATTTAATGTCTGCGAAAATGTGCGGCGGGCATTTTCAACGACTCGCAATATTCATGTTTCTAGGCGCAAACAGCGCGAGCAGCAATATCAGCGACGGCGAGCGGGGTGGGCATGACAAATGACGAATTTACATATAGACGAATAAATTTACGAGCAAAAGGGAGTGAAAACTGACTAACAAATGCGGGCATTCGAAGGTCTTGTTGTTGTACATGTCCTAGCGATATTGAATGCATTTCATTATGTTTTGTTTTATTGCTCGACTTGCGAAAGGCTCGCGGCTGGTCGCTCCTATTTCATGTTTTTACCTTAGCAGCTACTGCTCCTTTTTATGCGCTACGTCGGTGGCAGCGCAAAGCGACGGACAGACACGATGACTCGCCCAATGCCTGGTTAGCACCTTGGATAAGTCTTAAATGTATGCATGTGTGTGTGGGTGAGTGCTTTTAAGCGTAGCTTATTGCTACTTATGTTGCATGCCACATTTTGTGGTAAGGCAAAGTCAAAATGAGCAATGCTTAAGACCGCTGGTGCTGTTGAAGTATATAATTTTGATTGGCAGTCGAAAAGCGATTCGTTACGAATGCAAACACGAATTTCTATGTAATTTTTTTCTTTATGGAATGAAAGATAAGGTTGCCATATATTTACGAAAATGCTTTAAAAGTAAAAAATTTAAGATCGCAAAGAAATCGGGAAAATTTGTATACCTCAGCAAAACAAGCCCTTCCATTGAATGCGTTGTTGTTGTTGTAACGATTATGTAGTCCCATGAGCGTAGTACAGTTCAGATAAGTTGTCAACGAGGGCATCCAACGGAAGGCCCAGGAAACGTGCTGTTTCGAAGGGGTCGGACCATAGGTAGAGGGGTGTCAGGCTTAGCTGGGCACGCAAAGAGGTGGTTAGAGTCATGCTAGGACTCGTTGCATGTTGGACATATTTTTGATACGTCGGGGTCGATTCTGGGTAAGTAGAGCTTATTCTGATAGAGTATCGAGAAGTCAGCTGGCAAGGGTCACTCTCGATTCTCGCGGCAACTTGAACTCGTCATCTGCAATGAGTGGTGGTTTGACTCCAAGTGAGATTGAGTCGATGAGGGTGTTTATGGCTCCTCTATGAATGGCGGTCAGGACATGTCTGAAGTTAATTGCGTCCGAAATCTGGTCGTATCTTACGACGTCAACTTAGTTGAGGAAGGACCCCTTGATGCCCTTAGAAGGCGGTTCCGCTTCAAGCATGTGATTGTAGGAATGATTTCTACGAAAACACTCCAGTTAAAATTGCTTGAAAATGTGTCCATTATGCTCCTTAACTTGGAGCATAGGGGTCTCACTGCTGCGTTTCACTGCATCCAGGCGACCATATTGTTACAAGGACCGGCCGGCCGATTGCCTTGTATGTTGCCAACAACATTTATTTATCTTTTACCCATGTGCTCCAGTGAATGCGTGGGCGGATTTGCTTCCGTTGTCCACCCATGGACTTTGAATCGAAGGAGCTTTGCGCTGGAGCATCATCTTCCAAGAATACAGCCGCTGGTTAGCGATCCGTGCAGCACATACAGTTCGTGGTTCCATCGCTGTCGGGGGCGGCTCTAAAAACCTTGCGGCGAACAGTTTCCTCGAATATTCCAAGTGCTTTCTCATCTCTGTTCGTCATCGGCCATGATCTGCTTTTCAGTTAACTACCGATCCCAAAGTAGTACCTGTTGGCAAAAGCTATTCGATCCAGAGATCAAGGCTTTGATTGTTTATGGTTTTTATGTTGGTTCCAAGATATACAGAGTCCCTCTTTTCTCAAATTCATAGCTGCCAACATTGTCGTAGTTCTCAACACGCGAGTAATATCTGTATACGGAACGCAGGTACTTTGTCTTGCCCATGTTCAGCACAAGACCAACATTTTGCGCTTTTTTCCGTGACCGTGGATAGTCGTTTCGGTGCCTTTCGCAGCAACTCGGACTGACATATAGAACAACTTGACAAATTTTACGTCAAGATCTAAACTTGAAAGCGTACAAAATACAGCTTGTGCAAGAACTGAAGCCGCTTCTTCTCAAGCGACATTGCTTCGCTCTATAGGCTCTTGAAAAGTTTCCAGAAGATCCGACGTTTTCGAGCCAAATTTTGTTCAGCGGAGAGACCCATTTTTGGCTCAATGCGTATGTAAGCAACCTGAAAAGATTCAAGAACAGTCATTTCACCCAGAAAAAAGAACGGTTTGGAGTGGTTTTTAGGCCGGTGGAATTCTCCAAAAATTATGCCGGTGAGACCATTATCGCGCCATGATAACCATCTATTTGATAAATGAAATTGAAGCTCGTGATCTCGGCAACATTTGCTTTCAGCAAGACGCCTTGGAGTAAAACATCACGCATGTCATTCGCCAGTTACCAGTCGAAATGCTCGAACGAGTCATCGAAAATTGAACTCAACGGATGGACCATCTGAGACGTAGCCGCGGCCAACATTTGAAAGAGATAATCTTCAAAAAGCCAAAGAATGTTCTTTCAAATGATAATAAACATTCCCCATTTAATTTGCAGCTTCTGTGTTTTTTCTTGAAAAAGTTAGGGAACCTCGAAATCGATCACCCTTTATAAAGTATATGTATGTATATACAAATTATAAGCTGGCCGAGTTGAGCCATTTCCATTCATTTGTATATACTCTGTCTGAGTTTTGAGTTATCGATCTGAGATATCGATCTGAAATCTTGCACATGTTCTTTTTTCACCAAGAAGCTGATCATTTGTCGAGACCACCGATATCGGACAACTATAGCATATAGCTGCCATACAAACTCAAATCCTTGTATGAAAACATTTTCATTTGATAAAATATCGTCAAAATGGCATGGTTTTTTTTCAAGGCAACATTGCAATCACTTTCGAAAAATCCAATTTTTACAAATCACTCTGGCAACACCTCTAACGGCCTACACTTATTTAAACCTAACTGTAATAACAAAATACCCAATGCTTTCTGAATTTACTATTCAAAGAACAACGGCTCAACGACTCTAGCGACATGCCAGCTGGCAAAAACTGGCAGCTAGACTGACAGACAGACAGACCGATAAGCTAAACTTGGCACGCTTGACGGCGGTATCGCCCCCAAAGGGAAAGATTATTACTTTATAAGCCATTTTATCTAATTTCGATTTATCTATTTGCATTTTTTGTTTTGCCGTTAATATTTCCTTATCTGTAAGTGTGTGCACGTGTGTGTGTGTGTGTGTTTTGTTGGAGTTTAGCGTTTTTTCTTGTGGCTTTTGTTGCCCACTTTGTACTCTAAGCGCATTTAGAGCACGTGCCACACGAAGTAAATTGATTTCGCCAGTAGGTGGAAAAATAAAATTAACTCTCGCCTCGCTGTGGCCGACATAAGCGCGTGGTCAAGGCGCAAAACCAGAAGTAAATGCAAAACTTGCGAACAAAATTTTAAATTAATATATTTGTGAATATGTATATCTAGTAATATTATATGTATGTGTGAGTTTCGCCTTCCATATCCGCTGCTTAGCTACTGACTCGCCGTTCTGGAATTCGCTACTAGCGCGGGCGGAGTCGCTTACGCCGCGCCGCCTGTGACTTTCAGTGCGGAAATGTAACCGCTTTATCGCGGGCGCGATTCGTACAAAAAGCATTATTTCCAAAATTACATTCATTAAAATTGACTTGGTTCATTTGTTGATCGCATTTGTTGTTAAGCGTGTTCTTTCCATTGCCGTCATTACGGCTGTCCGTCAAAGCAGTCAGTCAAAAGTCGCGTTATGCCCCCCGGCTCGATTAGTAATATTATAACAGATTACTAGATTTCGTGGCTAAGTGTTCGGGTAGCAGTTAAGATTGGCTTAACCATTGTTTGCTTACTTTTTTTCTCGCGCATAGCCGAATCTTTTTAATAGCAAATTACAATATTTTCAATTTTGTTTTGCCTCAAAGTGTGGTGTGTCCATTAAATTTTTATTTCATTTTAATATTCGCGTTTAGATTTATGCGCACCCCAAAAAAGCTGCTGGTCTACTTAAGGCATATTATGCTTTTCACCACAAATTACAGTTTTGTTTAGCGAGTGCACAAAAGAACGCGTAAAAGGAAACTAAAATGTCATTAAGTAAGTCGTTTAGCTAATAATTAATGTCACAGTGGATTTAGTGTAATTGGATTGTCACGTCATTTATATTTATATTGGATTTTTTATACATTTGTTAACCTACTAGCAAAAGAACACTTTTTAATATTGCATATTTATTGATCTTTTAACTAAATTTTTCTCGATAACACTTCTGTGCCACCATTTTATTGTATCAACATAAGACTAAGCTTGGCGATTGCTTCTTTTTTAATGGGTAACATGATTTTAGGAGTTCAAAACAAAGTTTTTTTTTATTATCTTATTAAATTTAACAACACCTCTAGAATATTATCCTAAATTGATCCGAGTAATAGTTTCGGAGAAACAGCCTTCAGAACTTGTGCGCTCGAGGCTAGCTGGACTAAGTGCGCCGTCTTTAAACGCGTTTTTCTTGAAATTATGTCTTTGAAGTCGGTCGGCAAAATTTCTCGAGAACTACTTAACCAATCTGAAATTTTACACATGTCTTCGAGATGCAATTCTTAAAGTCTTGGGCGAAGGATTTTTTCGAATACAACTATTTGAAATAAAAAATATCGCAAAATTTTCCTTGACATTTTCATTTTTGCGGAAATATTTCTGCCAAAAGTTTTCATTTTTTTCGGTCGTCCAAGTTCTAAGTTTAGGTTTTATCTAACACACGTGTTTTTTCACTTTAGATGATCCTGTATGCAGTTATCCCTCCAAAGTGGGCGCATCTTTTTCCAATCGGTTAACAGAAATGGCGCAATGGCCGAGTTTAAAATGTTCTAAAAATTGCAGAATTTCTTTATTAATAGTGTATGTTTGTACCGATAAAAAATTTTAATAAAATGTTTAATTTTTATATGAGAAAAAAAAGTTGAAAAAAGCTGTTTTCTACCCAAGGAAACCCATGTAACCCCTTAACTGTCGTTCTGCAAGCATTTTCTAAAAGGAAAAGGAATTTGAAAAAATTGGATTTTTCAAGAAACGCGTTTTCGAGCTCTCTTACCATCTCTCTTACACTTGCCTGACGATTTTCAGGCAGCATACCCTTAACTTTTTTAATATTTTCTTCAGTTGAAGAGATCGAAGACCGTCCAGAACAAGGCATGTTGTGTTTCTAATAAAACTGAATCACCGTAAGCTTTTTCTGATATTCGCAACGTTTTCGTACACGAAATTCTGTTAAAAATACAAAATTTGAGATAAATTCTTTGTTCGATATTTTTATCCATTGTAAGCAGCTTTCAAACTGGATAACAGATCGCGCTCATATTTGGCATAGTAATTAAGGACAGTCCTACCAACTTAGCATGAAATATCATTTACCCGGTGAATATAATTACAATTTCCAGGTGCTTTTTTGTCCCAATATACATACCCAATATAATTGATCTCCTTTCACTGTTCTATTGCATAATCTTGAATTCCTTCGCAACATTTTTTAATATTTCAATCAACAATTTTGTTAACACATCACAATATTTCACGGCCTTTGATCTACTAAAATTGATACCTACAGTTGTTTTCTGTTTTTGATCCCAAAAAAATACTTTTTTTGGTTGTCACACTAGGTGTCTCCCTTAAGATCTGCAACAGGGAAAAGTTTATGGTTTGGCAGAATACAATGTAGCAATTTGAAGTCCAATTCAAGAGATTTTTTCCAACTTATTCTTCTTCAAAGTTTTCAATAACACTTTATGGTATAGGACACTTTATTCGCGTGGATGGCTGTCGATTTGATTGAAATTATGAAGCCATAATTCTTCTATTGTCATACGTTGACCTTATATTTGAAGGGGAGATATACAAAGAAATATTGTTTATATGAGTCTTAATGAATGTTATATTTATTACTCTAAAAATATGAACATTTTTTATAACTTTGATGTGATACCCTAAACTTTCGTTGGGAGAAGATGACAGCATTCAAAAAGTTCTGAAAATATTTTGAGTTAATATAGCCAATTGAGTTCGCCTCTTCGTCCGTCTGCGTATTTCCTTACATATTCACTGAATTTCAACGATATTTTCATAACTATTACATACTTCCTGGAACCTAACCTCCATAGCTTATAGTTTTCATGCTACTGATTATTCAGAAACGACATTTTATTAGCGTATGCACCTATAATTATCCGAAAAGAGAGCCGAAAAGCTTTACAGAGGTAAACCAGAAAAAAACGAACTTAATTCCGAAGGGTTATTCCCTCGCTAATACTTAGAAAGAATGAAATTCGGTAACAGAAATGATATTATTATCCATATTAAAATAATAATTATAATATTTATATTGATATACTTTATTTGCACAACAACGCGTTAGTTATCAAAATATTTCATTCAATTAGTTATCAGTTTGATTCTCCTCACTTTACCATTCTTCACTTTCCTGCACTTGACCATTTTCAACTCGATGAGGAAACAAATCAGAGCACAAAACATACCAAATCCCCAAACGACAAATATCAGCGAAAAATGTTCGACTTTGAGCGGTTGAAAGATAATGGAGACAGTGCGGAAGAACCGTATCTCATTGCTCAGGATGCCCTCCTCAGCGCTGTCGATGAACATTTTCTGAAAAATACCCGAATCGAAAACACTACGCAAATAACGATTAAACAGCTGCAAAAACGGCGAACCATGCGGCAAACTTATGAACAGTGGCACCTGTGTGAGCTCCTCGGCGATCAGCTTAAAACGCGGTATACGCAGGAATTTCTGCTGATACATAAAAAAGTTCACTTTATCCTCGATGTAGGTGAGTATGTACGAGGTGTTCAAATCGCGCAGCAACTGATAGTCCTCCGATGGGCTCACCTCAAGCAAGCGATCGTAAATGATTTGCGGTATACCCGATAAACGACTCATGTAGGCGATGTCCATCTTCGTCATGGGCAGTGAGAATTTCGTGCGCGCGATATCAGCGATGCTGTTGACCTGCGGCTCATACAGCCGCGATATAAACATGCTGGCCATACTCGTCTGATACAAACTGGTCAAAAGAAAGCTACAAGCCAACAACAAAAGGGCGCAGAACATTTGCGCACTCGTACAGCGACTATAGTAGTAACTCGGCAGGTAGAGCAACGAGCTGAGGCTGCGCAAAAAAGCCAAGCCAAAGTTCACTCGGCGCCCGCGTAGCCAAGAGAGCAGCATTTGTGCCAGGATTGCATAGCAAAGTGCCAACATTATGAGCAACCAGAGCAGACTCGTCAGAGGTTTGAGGATGTACATATAGAGCGGCAGTGGTGCGGCGTAGGGCGCCATTAAAAACGTGCGATAATTACAAATTACAGCGCTGTGCGAATAATTGGGATATATGAAGAGCAGATCGGCCAATATATCGATTTCCTTACGCTCAAACGCCTTAATAATATTCGTTAAGTTCATTTGGTAGGTGGGCATGTGTACCTCTTCAAACCGACCGTTATAATGTTGTGCGAATAACAGTATCAATCGATACAAATAACCGGCATTAGCGAGATTGCCATTAGCGTCGGTGTAGTGATAAACCCGCGGCGCATTATTGCTAATGCTCGAGCGTAGCGCATAACCTTGAAAATTCTTCAAGTGCCTTTTGTCGTAATACTCGCTGAGCTTGCGCAAAGCCACCACTTTTATGCGTGGAAAGGGTTGATATGTGTAGAGCGTTCGATTGACCAAAACCAGCACGTTGACGAAGCCATTACGCCAGCAAAGTTGGAAAAGTGTGGTTAGGGTTGAAACATCTCGCGAGTTTTCGTTTTCGTACACGAACAGCACATTCGTGTAATGCAGTTTCCACAGTAGTTCGACCAAAAAATGCATAGTGCGGTTCGTGTCGTTTGCTTGTAGAAAAGCAATGGTTAATATATTTTCCGTTATGCAGCCCTTCAAGCTTAGCTGGGCCGTTTTTTCGTAGTTAACGATTAATTTCGGTGTCGCAGCGCAGCCCGCATAGAGTTCCTTGGCATAAGCTGCGTTAGTGTTCAAAAAAATATTTAATTCCAGTTTTAAATTTGAGGTTAAGTTATTAATAAGATCGGAAACTGTTGCAGCGCGCACAATTTTGCTGAGTTGTAGCGTTGAAAACAGCAATAAAAATATTTTTTGAATTTTCATTTTCGAAAATTTTATTATTATTTTTTAATTTTTTACTTAATTTTATATATTTTTTGAATTTTATATATGTTTTTTTAATTTTATATCTTTTATTCAATTTTTTCTTTAATTTTTTTATTTGATTTTTCTTTTCATTCCAAAAAATTATTTATTTATAATTTTTATTCAATATTTTTCTTTTATTTTTCCTTTTTACGTATTTTTTCCAAAATTTCAAAATTTCCAAAATTTTTTTCCAAATAAATCCGTGACCAAACTTCCACCGTTAGTCCAAAGCGTCAAGCTCTAACTGTCCGCCTTGGCGTCGCGCCTAATATTATTCAAGTAACTGCGCTATCAAATAACCGTTTTATTTGTTAAATGTCAATTGTAATTGAGTAATCAACGCCTTAAAACCGAATTTCATAAATCAGTGATTTATTGCGACATTCACGGTTATAATTGTGTCATTTAAGACTATCGACAATCTACCTACTTAAATTTCATATTATATAAGTGCTTATTTATTACCAAATTACAACCCTGCCTGCATTAATCATACATATGTGTATACAAACATACATGTGTACACATACGTAATTGCCTAATTTATGCTTCTAAACACACTCAAACAATATTAGGCGTGGCTTTAACTTAATCACAACCTCATTTAGCTGTTGGTATGAACATTGACCACGTGTTTAGTTTTTGTTTATCAATACAAAATCTTCCTGCTGTTGTCTCTTCCCTTAACACGTTTTTGTTTTCAAATTATGAAAGATTCTATCAAAAATTTCGAACACTTGAAGCTTATTGTAAACGATTCTGAAGAGACAAAGGAAACCAAACAGAGTTCATCGAGATTTTAAAATCTTTTAAAAACTTTTTGTTGGCATCTTTCGAGCACATAGCTCTTTCAAGCCTTTTCGAACACTAAGTTCCTTTTTTTTGATGATTGTGACGGACTCATGTTTCAGTTAGGGAGAGGTGCTTTGAGTAGTAAATGTAGAAAAAAATGCCAGAGAGCTAACTAAGGGGCTTAGATTTAATTTTTTAGACATTAAAGCTGAAATATGACTGTATAACGAATTTTTCCAAAAAAGTGCTACAAAAGTTTTTTTTAATAAAACAAATACGGTTTTGGGATACCAATGAAATTCTTTATTTCTGTGAAAGTACATTCGATGCCATTCTGTTGGAACTCGATTTCTTTTGCATGATCACCACTGGCACGTTTGAAGAAGTCCAAACCCTGAACCAAATTTTCGACGGTTTTCGAGCATAAATCGGCCGATACTGCTGCAATTTCAAGTTCAATTTTCGTACGAAGTTTATCAATCGTCGCTGGCTTGTTGGCATAGACCATAGACTTGACGTAGCCCCACAGGAAATAGTCTAACGGCGTCAAATCGCACGACCGAAGCGGCCAATTGACTGGGCCATTTCGTGAGATAACACGTTCACTAAACTTGGTTTTCAATAAATCGATTGTGACATTCGCTGTGTGGCTTGTGGGGCCATAATGTTGGAACCACTTATTGTCCAAGTCCATATCATCCAATTAGGACCAAAAATATTCGGTTATTATTGAGCGGCAGCGATTTCCATTAACAGTAACGTGCCGGTCTTGATCATCACGGAAGAACTACAGCCTAATGAGGACGTCGGCCCGTAAACTGCACCAAACCATAATTTTTTCGGGATGCAATAGTGAGTAGAATAGTAGTATTTAGAGTTCGTGTGGATTGCTGCCAGACCAATAATGAATATTTAGCTTATTGACGAAGCCTTTCAGCCAGAAATGAGCCTCATCGCTAAAGTTGGGTTTTCGATGAAAATCCCGATCATTTTCATGTTGTTGCTTAACCCAATTCACGAACACGACGATTTTGGTTCAGTTCTTGCGTCAATTTGAAGTTGTAAGGATTTAGGCCAAGATCTTTTAACAAAATTTGCCCAACGCCCAACGCTTGAGAACGACGTATGAGGAGCTGATTCGGGTCTTTCTCAATTGATACGCTAGCGGCAGCAATATTCTTGACAATATGGGCGCTTCTGTGTCTCACTGGCACGGGAACATTTTTTTACTGTGGCTGTGGACTAAAATTTTTCCACTAGACGATCAATTGTTGATCTGACAGGACGATTATGAAGACGATAAATTGGACGTAGCACTCTTAAAGTTGAGGCCACTGACTCCGAATTTCGGTAGTAAATTTTAATAATTTCGACTTGTTGTTTTATCGTATATCTTTCCATGAAAAGGCAAACCTTATAGAAGAGGTGTCACCCCGACTGCAGAAAAGCCTAGCGCTGAGCTTGCTAACTGTGTGCTTAGAGCTAGTAAAGGAGTGTATATCTTCACCAGAAATAGCATCAAAGCAAAGAGGGCACCCGTGCCCCGCTCACATTGATATGAGACCGACTTGGATCTCCATTGGCATCTTGCCTTCTAACACTGGCGCACGTTTAGCAGGTGCTGGTTGGCACGACCGACGACTGAGAGATCATTTTGGCCTACAGTTTATGCGGTAAACCTATTGACGGATGCATGTTGTTAAAGTTGAGGGTCCATTGTCCAGCCTTTGTAAGACTGAGGTTGAAACATTTCAGCAGTCTTCCACTCGGTGAACCATCAGTGAAATCTTTGTTAAGATTGTCATCTCATAATCTATTCATACCTTACCTAACATCTCGGAAATGAAGTTTTATTGATGATTGAAGAATAGGGAAGTTTCTTAGAAAATATCCCTTTTGTGACCCCTACACGACAAATTCGGATCCTTGGCATAAGTTTAGAGCTAAAGAGCTCATCGTCAACTTCAAGCAATTTCTTTTCTAATACTACTACGTTTCGGTAAACGCCTCTAAAAGATTGCGGCAACTGACACGATTGAAGGCTATGGTGTTTGCGGCGTCCTAGGGGGATATTCTCATTAGCTAATTAGCGCAGCACTGACCTTCTCTATATTAATTTTGGTTTTTCCTTACGAGTTACAAGCAAGCAACAAGCTTCTAATGCTATCTGGAGTCTGGAGTTCGAACTTACCCACTCCCAGCCAAGAAAGAGTTCCATAAAGCTATTAAGCCCATCTAAATAGATGTTTAATGTAGGGATAGCCGTTTTATTCGAACCAAATGTCCTATATTCGAGAAGCCTCTTAAGATTTGGTAGGAAGACGTCATCATTAAAGACTTAATCTGATAAAACCGGGGATGGGAAAGCAATGGGACTCGAGCAAGCATCCCGTGGTTATGTGACATCAAAGCAAACTCCACCAGTCAAATTCTATAAGCTCTTAAATCGACGGTTGAACCACTGGATAATCACTTTCATATGTTTTCATTGATCTATGTAAAGCACCACTGAATCCAAACAGAATGTTACAACAAACTTATTTATAATCTAAAGGATTTCGATATCAATAAATGTTTTACAATCAGTATTAAGTTGGGATATGGAGCTTTATGAGCTATACTTCTGACCTCCATAGTTCTATGAGATATCACAGGAAAGTACTGCAGAAGAATAATAAAAAATGAAAGTTTGTGAAAGGGAAATATTAAGGACTACCCATAGTACCGTTTGGAAGCACCAATAGCGCTTTGGATAGATCGTTAAAAGAACTCAACTTGTTTCTTGCTCATCAGAGAAACCTTTAACTGAGTTAACATCTAATCGTCTTAGTGTTTCAGTCTGAATATTAAAACTGGTCGCCTAAACTGAGAGTGAAGCTAAATTCACATTATCGTCATGTGTCGGAAGTCCCTCTAATGGTGACCAAGTAGACTGTTTAGAGATATAATGCGAAGAGAGTATACCCGCAAAGCTTATCTGACTGACCAGGGCAAGGGCTTAGATAAATTCAATATTATTTGTTGAATTTTAAACATTCACAGATACATCCAACTACCCTCTCACGTCAAATAGAACCGGTAACACCTCATATTTCCCGAGGAGACCTCCTTTTAACAGCACCAAACACATAAATAATTTATATGGAATTCTAATTAATTATCTCACTTACAAGTACCAACAATGCCAAGCCGAAGAATGGCACTATTTGAGGCATAATTTCACCGACCAACAGCCGAACGAACGCTAAGTATACGCACACACGCATACATGCACACATACACATGTGTGTGGCTGGTATGTAACGGCAAGTGACGCAAATGAGTGCGAATGGGTAAAGAGCAAATGATGTGTGTGCAATTATAATGAATTATTGGTATTTTTGAAACGTTTATGAGGCTGGGGCCGTTTCAAAACTGAAATTTATGTGGTGTTGCTGTCGACATAAAGTACATTTTATTGCCATTTAAATATGATAAATAAGCAGCATTGTTGGCAGGCGATATGCAGGTCGAGGTACTCTATATACTTGCATGTGTGTGTGTGTGCGTGCGTGTGAATGTGATTTTTGACACTACATTGAAACAGTCGTTTGCAGATAATTTACGAGCTGCATATTCACACAGAGACATGTACATACTTACAAGCTTATAATGCAATCATTAGCCGCCTCCTTGGTTCACCAAATTCCAAGAGCCACCAACTGTAGCAAATTGCTATAAGCAAGTGCCGGCCACAACAAGCACAAGACGTTGCCAAAAATATCAAAAATAAGAACAACCGTTAACTTCGACTGCACCGAAGCTGTAGTACCCTTCACAGGTGCATTTATTTTGGCATGAAAGGGCTATAAAATATTTTTGTTTTGTTTTTTAGCGGTCAGCTTGTATGGCAGCTATATGGTACAGTGATTCGATCTCAACAATTTATTCGGAGATTGTAGAGCTGCCTTGGAAAGTAAATTATGCCAAATTTCGTGAATATATCTCGTCAAATAAAAAAGTTTTCCATGAAAGAACTTGTTTTTCATCATTCAGTTTGTATAGCAGCTATATGCTATAGAGCTCAGATCCAAACAATTTCTCCCGAGGTTGTAGTGCTGCCTCGAAAAGTTACTTATGCAAAATTTCGGGTAGATATCCTGTCAAATAGAAAAGTTCTCCATACAAGAACTTGCTTTTGAACGGTCTGTTTGTATGGCAGCTATACGCTATAGAAGCCCGATCCAAACAATTTCTTCGCAGATTGTATTGCTGCCTTGAAGAGCAACCTATGTCAAATTTTTTGAAGATATCCTGGCAAATAAAAAAGTTTTCCATACAAGGGCTTGCTTTTAATCGTTCAGTTTGTATGACAGCTATATGCTAAGGTGATCCGATATCGGCGATTCCGACAAATAAGCAGCTTCTTGCAAAGTAAAGAACGTAGGTAAAATTTCAAATCGATATATTAACTATAAAGACAGACAGACAGTTTAAATATACTCAGCTCGTCACACTGATACTTGGTCTCCGGGCCTTCTGGGTATTACCAACTTTGTGGCAAACTGTATATACCCTACTCAATGTATAATATATGTATATATATTCAGCAGTGCATTCGGAATATTTTAGTGTTTCGATTCTCATTTTTATTTGTTGCTTTGCGGCACCAAAAGCAGCGGCAAATTGCATTTTTCCCTCATTGCAACATCAATGGCAGCGGCGGCTACTGCAAATGCGTAACATTCGGTTTTAATTGGTGAAAAATAGCCGGCATTTCATTGCCGTCACCAAGCTAACACTCCAACCACATACCGCCAATTGGTCATAAAAACACACACACATCTATATTTAAACATGAATATTTATCGCGTTACATATATGCGTGTGACAGCGCATGCGCCAACGCTTTCAGTGGTGTATAAAAAATTAAAAGCATTTACCGCTATCGTAGGCGATCAAGCGGTCAGACGTCGGGCGTAAAAGCGTAAATGTGGCGGCAGTAAACGCTTAAGTGCGACCTCGAAGGGTTTCAACTATTATTGTGTGCATACAATCATACTTCAACTTGTTAAATCAGGGTTGCCAAGTTAATTATTGCTTCACATTTGTTCATCCAATTGTAGAATCAATTCTTAATGTTATATTGCAAGCTAAGGCTCTTATAGAAAAAACTACTTCAAAAAATGTTGAAAAGAAGAGTAATGTCTTACTTATCCGGCTGCTTTGACAACCTGTAACTATTCCCTGTCTCCGTGGCTCAACACAACAAGAAAATGATATTTAACAGTTATTTAAGCCAACTTTTCTAAATTTTAGTGCTAACTTTCTCGATAGTAACCTATAATTTGACATAAAAGCTGATCTGATTAGAAAGCACAGTTGCCATTCTCATAATTCCACTCTCAGATTTGGTTCTGATTCAGCAGCGGAAGGAAATTCCGCCCACGAGGTTTATTTTTCGTTAACTCGTTTTTATACTCTCGCAACAATGTTGCTAAGGAGAGTATTATAGTTTTGTTCACATAACGGTTGTTTGTAAGTCCTAAAACTAAAAGAGTCAGATATAGGGTTATATATACCAAAGTGATCAGGGTGATGAGTAGAGTTGAAATCCGGATGTCTGTCTGTCCGTCCGTCCGTGCAAGCTGTAACTTGAGTAAAAATTGAGATATCGTGATGAAACTTTGTACACGTATTCCTTGGCTCCATAAGAAGGTTAAGTTCGAAGATGGGCAAAATCGGCATACTGCCACGCCCACAAAATGGCGAAAGCCGAAAACCTATAAAGTGTCATAACTAAGCCATAAATAAAGATATTAAAGTGGAATTTGGCACAAAGGATCGCATTAAGGAGGGGCATATTTGGACGTAGTTTTTTTGGAAAAGTGGGCGTGGCCCCACCCCCTACTAAGTTTTTTGTACATATCTCGGAAACTACTATAGCTATGTCATCCAAACTCTACACAGTCGTTTTCTTCAGGCATTTCCATATACAGTTCAAAAATGGAAGAAATCGGATAATAACCACGCCCACCTCCCATACAAAGGTTATGTTGAAAATCACTAAAAGTGCGTTAACCGACTAACAAAAAACGTCAGAAACACTAAATTTTACGGAAGAAATGGCAGAATGAAGCTGCACCCAGGCTTTTTTTTTTAAATTGAAAATGGGCGTGGCCTCGCCCACTTATGGACCAAAAACCATATCTCAGGAACTACTAAACCGATTTCAATGAAATTCGGTATATAATATTTTCTTAATACCCTGATGACATGTACGAAATATGGGTGAAATCGGTTCACAACCACGCCTTCTTCCAATATAACGCTATTTTGAATTCCATCTGATGCCTTTTCTGTATAATACGAGTATCTACATTAGGAACCAATGATGATAGCGGAATAAAACTTTACAAAAATACGGTATTTAAAAAATATGTAAATGACGTATAATGAAATCTCGATTATCACTTTATCATGCGAAAGTATGAAATGTTCGGTGACACCCGAACTTAGCCCTTCCTTACTTGTTCATATATAGTATAGGGCATAACCATCCGGTATTTTTACTACACTTTCATCCAATGATTTCTATGATAAAAGAATAATATTGATCACCTAAGGAAACTAGACATTTGTATAATCTTGAATTTTGTCTTCATGCGAAGCTTAAATCTACACCCACTGATTCCTAGTTCTAAATTTAAGTTATCCAGCGATTGTTCTCAGAATACTTCCTTTAATGTAGTTACCATAAGTTTAGTTTTTTTGCTTGTAAAAAGAAGTCCTTTGAAAAGTTTCGGGAATATAAAGAACCAAAGGAGCCTTTTATCTTCGTTAAGATCGCTTATGAGAATCATTAAATTTTATGATGAAGTTGTGAACAATTTGTTTTAATGGGATTGCTGTGAGCTGCGGATCTGAATAGAGAAGGTACAATCTTCTATAAGAGTGTACAGCTGCTCGCGTACGCCGATGACATCCATATCATTGGTCATAACAACCGCGTCGGTAATTCTGCTAGCTTCCGGTTGGACAAAGAAGCAAAGAAAATGGGTCTGGTACTGAACGACGACAAGACAAAATATCTCCTGTCATCAAACAAATAGTTGTCGCACTCTCTACATGGCTCCCTCGTCACAGTTGAGAGTCATAATAATTTCGACTATCTTGGAACGAACATCAACAACTACGAGAACCTAGCTCTTTCCAACAGATGTTACTTCGGATAAGTAGACAATTGAGAAATAAAGTCCTCTCTCGATGAGCAAAGACCAAATTCTACAAGTCACTCTTCATCCCCGTCTTGCTATATGGTGCAGAGGCATGGACGATGACAACATCTGATGAGTCGGCATTAGGAGTTTTCGAGAGAAAGGTTCTGCAGAAGATTTATGGTCCTTTGCGAATTGGCAACGGCGAATACCGCATCCGATGGAACGATGAGCTGTACGACATTGACAAAGTTCAGCGAATTAAGAGACAGCGGCTCCGTTGGCTAGGTCATGTTGCCTGAATGGATGAGAACACTCCAGCTCTGAGAGTATCAAATGATCAAATGATCAACTGGAACCATGCATTGATCGAAAATCGACCAGAGTGTGCAAGAAGACAAGGCAAAGTAATTTTGAACCTGCACACAAAGGAAAATCGGTTCAAGATATCATCAAAGTACTTGCCTGGGAGCTGCTACTCCCTTCGTCGAATTCACCAGACTTGACACCTTCCGACTAACACTTGTTTTCATCGATGGGCTACGCATTGGCTCAGCAGAACTTCGATAACTACCACCGAACTTGAAAAGGATTATTAGGTTTCGGATAAAAGGCTTCTTATGTAGAGCTTGAAACAAAATTAGAGCTATGATCTCTTGCATGAGAGTAACATGGCAGACTTCCATTACTACTAGTGATGGCCTAGATCGAAACTAGAGACAGTGTAATCATAAAGTCCTACTTGAAGTTTAGTATACAATTTTTTGACAAACTTCGCTCTCCGAGAGCAAACCCTGGCTTATGAAAATTCAACCAAAAGGTGGTCTGGGAAGTGAACATCATACTTCTTCAAGCTTGATCTCGATACAGTGAAGATTTGTATAATATACACACACCTCTTAAACGCAGCTTAAGGCTCATACAAGCCAATTCCGCTTTTCTTTTAGTAAAATCTCCCATGTTTCTCTAAATATGGCTTGACGAACTAAAACCGCAGCTTAAAATCGAAGGAAGGCTAGCTGTGGGATCTTTATTACGATAAAAACTTGGGCAAAAAACAAATTCTCTAGCCAGGTTGACGGTTCATAGCGTTTTATTGATTATCTGAAGGTTTTCCAGACAAGTTCTAGTGATTCTGGCGGTGGAACTGGGAAGAGTAACTGTTTAAACTTTCCAGTTGATTTATTTTGATATTTTGAACTCTCTCATTACTCAAACGATTATAGCTCTAATTTCGTAAGAGGAATGCGATACAAACTGTAGCAACGACAATTAGCTCAATGAAAACAGTAACAACCCGGTTTTATAAACGACCAAGGACTGTAAACTTGGCAGCAAAGCAAAAAAAAATATTTCAGGAATATTTTGTACAGCTACAACAACAATATATGAATCCAAAGTAGCACTGAAACTGAGAAAACTGTGTCTTAGGCAACCTTGATGGCATCTTTGCACACGAACCTTTCGCGCATGCGCGTAAGCGTGTGACCACTAAACCAAAGTCAACTACATTTGCGTTCGATAAGCATCACTAAAGGATTAGCAGCGCTAATAAATTTTCAAGATTATGTTGGCCATTTATGCGCTCGCTAATACATTCGCGCACATTCGCATATCTCGGCACTCGGCCGCATGTAGTGCCGTCGGTATGCCATGTATGAAGTTGTTGTAATTGCTACGCTGCTACCGATTGGCTGATAGTGGCAATTGACCATAGAGCCAAGCACTCGAGCACTTTCGACACACGCAGTAAGTGGAAGCCGCTGGCGTTGGACACCAACATTCGGCTATGGGCATTTGTCGCGTTCCCCTGTGGCGCAGTTGCCAATTTGGGATAGTTTGCATGCAACAACCACAACCATTCACCAGCCGCCAAAATGCCAACGAAGTATGTCGGAATGTATTGTGCATTCGGCTGCCAAAAGTCCAGCAGTAAGACGAAGTGTCACATGGTAATTACTCGAAATCTGCGTCGAAGCGTGCAAAACGAAGAAAGTCCCACGATCTGGAAGAGTTAACGAATGTTGTAAGCTGCTTTCTTAGGCACCATTTCTGTGGTTTAAATTTAATTTTAATTTATTTTGGATTAATTTTATGTTTTCTAATGTTTGGCAAATGTAAATGTGGAGTTTGGTTCTTAAGCTGGTAGTTTGAGGTTAGAAATGTCGAGTTTGTTTTTTAAGTGCGAAATTTGAGGTTAAACATGGCATAAGCGATTATTTTCCAACGTAACAAAAAATTTATTTCTGTCAATTTTGATCATATTTTGGTGCTCAAACTTAATAAAGGATTGTGTGAGCTTCCTTTGGCACATATGATCTGGGTTTTTGATGCTTCTAAAGCACAA
This sequence comes from Bactrocera neohumeralis, assembly GCF_024586455.1. Classification (NCBI taxonomy): domain Eukaryota; kingdom Metazoa; phylum Arthropoda; class Insecta; order Diptera; family Tephritidae; genus Bactrocera; species Bactrocera neohumeralis. The sequence goes on from NC_065923.1 coordinate 22,679,695, forward strand.
CTAAGCCCTGTTGACCTTAAGAGAATTTTTGATTCAAAAATATCGAAATAAAGGATAACCGTTTCTAAAAAATCACTAGAACGACTACTACTTTTTGAAAGAATAAACACTGAAAGCTCAAATTTAATGGGGGGTTGTTTATTATCATTCCAAAGAACATTCATTGCCATCTATTTTTTAAAGATTATCTATTTCAAATGTTGGCCGTGAAACGTGAAACTATCTCCTCACCGAGGTGTTTTGTTCATTAATTGATGTGTGATGTGTGGAAAGTGTCGCCGTCTTGTTGAAACCAAATGTCACCGAGATCACAAGCTCGTGATTCCCACAGCCCACAAACCACACGAAAGCATTGTTTTTTCTATGAATTTGCAGTTCTTGAATCTCTTCAGTTCGTAAAATGCGTCAAGTTGTTCCATACTTTAGTCCGTGTTGCTGCGAACGCCGCCGAATCGACTCTCCACGGTCTTCGTGTACACTCTCAACTACGGCTGCTATATTTTCCTCACTGCGTGCTGGACATGAACTATTCGTTCGAATATTATACAATAATGAATGCTGAATCTCAAGATGGGTGATGTTGTTGTGAACAGTAAGCTCAGTAGGCCGATTATGTTGGCCATAAGTTGAGCGAAGCGGACGGTACACATTCAACACACAGAACGTGAATCTTCGCAATAAACTTGAACGATGTTCAGGCGTAAGTCCATACAGAAAAGATCAAACAACTTATTTTCCTCCCCAGTGGCACAATAGCCCGCAGAGTTTTATACAGCTGATTGCAAATAAGGGTGTCACCTGCTCAAATTGTAATACTGTCCTTCCAAACTATGTCGGTTCTGCAAGCTTGCTCCGGTGATACTAGAACACATACTCTTTGAAAGCGCCGCAACTGCAGGTAAGAGGAGTCAGGCTACCGGGAGCATAAGTTCGATAAGAGAGCATATCACATCCAATAACACAGGAGTTTTCGTGAAACAACGTTCCAAACACATTCCTCACATTTGACCAAGGTATAATCTTGTCTTCGCGTCTATGAGAAATTGCTGAAAGCTTAAATTGTTGTTCTAAGGGTCCACCACTTTGTCCCTCATTAAAACAACTGTCTGAAACTACAATATATGTGATATATATAAAATTCCATAACTGAAATATTAGGGTGTTTTTTTTGAACTATTAATTTTTTTCAGTCCCGTCACGAAATTTCCTTGGAAATACCCTAAAAAATTCCTTGAAAATTTTAGCCCTTAATATTAACATTAAGAACTGGACCAAGCCATGTAAACATTTTCCATAGAAAATACAATACAATCGTGATTTTTTATCTTTAAATTCCTACAGATCAGAGGTGTTTTATGGCATCGCTTTGACTTTAGACGCATATTTCTCAGAATTGTTCACTCTACAAAAGTGCCTAGTGCAACAAAGTCGTAACTCACACCGCCGAGGTAGTACGGGGCTCTAAAACCGATCCCACTCAACTTTACTGTCACATTATCGGAGCGTTCGGAAGGCCAACGTGTTGTCTAAGAATTCCTAGGCTAGCTCAAGCTCGAAACCAACTTTTTGGTAAGACAAAACTTAACCAATATATTGGTAATTTAGTCAGTATTACTTCCCTTTGAATCTCCATATTTCGAGTTCGATAACTATGAACTCTGAAGCGCAAATTTATGTTTTATGCACCAAATGTTATCATTAGCTTTGAGCTTTCAGGCTTCAGGCTTTCAGGCTTTTGTGTGGCCTAAAAGGTTGGAGTATGGTTTGACTATGATCTTTATAATCTCTGTAAGTAAGGACTCCTTAAGAGTATTACTCTAGTTTTGTTCAAGTTAACTCCATAGTTGTACGTTAGGACGGCATTAATAGCAGGTAACCCATACCTTGTACAGTCTGTTTTACCTGGAGTTCAGTAGAACTTTTTCCAGTTTTTTGTCTTTTCGGTCAGAAAGACGGCCTCTAAAGCTTGCTGGCACTAAATGAATAAGTAATATGAATCTTATATATAGGATATATGAAAGGAAATTGTACGTAATCCGTTTATTGATTCACAGATCATACCTTTAAGAATATCTTACTTTCTCTCTTTCACTTTTCTCATTCTTGGTGTTCACCCGAAAGGCTGGAAAGAACTCTCAATGCTTCACGAATTGATTTTACGAACGAAATAGTTAATTTGTCTCTATGAAAATGTTGAAAATGTACGTTAATGAGATTCGGTGATTCATTTTGAGAGAGAAACTTTGCTAACACCATCTTATTTCATAATTTGAATACAAATGCATTTTCGTGCAGTTCACATTTTAAAACAAAAAAAATGTTAGCTTTGACTGCAATTTACTTTGGGTATAAATATATTCTATTATTTTTTATAAAAATGATTTCACAAATAAATTGGAACCTTCATTTAAACCGCTACCCACATATGTTAGAGACACTCGTTGAGCGACCTTAACTCTTCGTGCCCTCGCAGAGGACTTTCAGTTGCTGCAGCCATCAAATTATGGCATTTCATTTACAAACGTTTGCGGCGTCACTATATATTTATATATACTTCAGAATAAACATATACAGAATAATATATATACACATACATATAAGTGAGTACGTGTGTGGCAAATGTAGCACGTTGTAATTCAAAGCCGTCAAATGGCCTTGGCTACGTGTGGCTGTAATGTGCTTTTCATACCATTATTGCTGCTGCTGCTGCTGCTCTTGTTGTTGTGATTGTTGTTGTTTCGAGTTGTGAGCGTACTGTTTCAATCTAATCGCCTGCTGATTTTGTTTGTTAAAATATTTTCTTATTCCCTTGACGGCTCCACAGCGCAGCGCCGAGTGAATGTGGCTGTTGGCGGTGTTGTTGTCAAGGTTACCCAATTAAAAGTGACATAATGCTTTTTGCGCAAAAATTATATATGACAAATGAACGAACTAAAGTTGAGCGCACAATAAATGCATGCAATCGCAAATTTATATAATATTTCTACAAGTTTATTTGATTAGAAATTATAGTTTTGGGCAAAATTGGCGTTACCACCCACTAAGCGCTAATGCAGGTTTGTTTCTGAAGTCTTTTGTTTAACAAAAATTGCTATTTTAATTTCAGAAGAAAAAAGCGAGAAGAATGAGTGAGTTAATACTAATTAGACAAAGTACAAGTTTATACTCTTCTTTATGATTGGGGTTATAGAGTCTATAGTTAAAGGTCAAAGGAATCAGTACTACCAATGCTAGCTTCCGAACTAGATTCAGTACCATTGAAGCACTGGAAATGTACCTTAAATGTCTTAATTTTACTCTCAGCTATCGCGTTTTATCACAGAATAAATATACTCTTTCTATATTTTATCCTATCATCACGTAACTTTTGCTATAAGGGCTTGAGTTTTCGTCTTTTTGAAGAGCCGCCGATCCGTAGAGTTTGCTCAGAGTAATACTCTTAAGGAGCTCTCACTTGTCACTGATTCCACGTTGCACTTGATATCTAATAAAGAGATTATAAAGATTACAACTAGACCAAGGTTCAATTTCATAGGATGTACAGAAGTCTAAACTTAAATCATAACGGGCTTCAAAGCTGATTTGACATATAATATACGCTTTAGCTTGCATAGCTATCGAACCTGATCTATGTTGGAGCCAAATAAAGAACTAATACATTACCAATGCATAAGTTGAGTTTTTTTTCCAAAAAGTTGGTTTCCAGCTTGAGCTAGCTTAGGAATTCTTAGACAACACGTTTGCGTCTCGAACGCTCAGATAATTTGGCGGTAAAGTTGAGGAGGAGTTTTGCTATTATTAAAGGGTGTACACGACAATATGGACTTGAATTATGGAATTTTATGTACATATATCGCGAAGCATGCAGTTTCGGATGTTTGTTTTAATAAGAGACAAATTGATGAACATTTGAGAAGAGCAATTTAAGCTTTCAGCAATTTCTAATAGATGTGAAGACAAGACTAGATTAGATCAAAGTTTAGGAATGCATTTGGACAGTTGTTTCAAGAGGGCTTAGCAAAGCTTTTGGGTTAATGGCCATATGTTTCCGAAAGCCTGGCTTCTCTTTCTTGAGATTGCGGAGCTATCAGGGAGTAAGTGTTCTAGTATCTCTGAAGCAAACCGGCAGAACTTAATATCAGCATATCCCAAACTTTCACTCAGATACCTACATAGACTCGAAGAATCCAAAACTAATTCAGAATTAAATACTTGACAAATGTAGTTCAAGGATATCTTAAGGGGTTACGCCTGTCTATAAGCCAAAATGAAGGCTTAACTTTGATATTTTATTTTGAGACTAATGAAAGAGAATATATTTTTTCCTTCAGGTTTTAGCAAACATGTATTTTCGAGTATGAAAAATGTATATTGATAGGTTAGGTTAGATTTGATGGATCATATCGCACGTGAACTGCTATATCTAGTCCTTTGTAAATCCATAGAAAAGAAGATATCCTGTGTTCGAACTTATAAATTAGCAAAACGTTTAGTAGTCAATACAAATGTCTTAAGTTATGCGCTCCCAAGTGTTTAAGCCATGACCTCCCAAATGCAGAAGCTGCATGAATGAAGACAGTCAAGAAGGAAGTGTTGAGTTGTTTCCACCTCCTCTTCATCCATAAAGCTTCTGCAGATAACGTCTGGTAAGATTTTAAACCTTACAGAATGGACGCCAATAAGGCAATGGCCTGTTATAAGCCCCACATCTATAGAGAGGCTAACCTTACTGAGGGCAAAGAGATCACTAGATCTCTTGCGATTGATCTTCGTCCAAAAGGCTTTTTCGACAGCGCATAGGCGATGGTAGCTCAGAGCTGGCCAAGCCTCTTCAAAGCCAAGCTATTTAGTAGAACGCAAGAGAATACGGGAGCACTGACCCACTCCCATTCCACCGATAGCGGTTCTAGTAGCTCATCAGATTTGTAATTTCCTATGATTCCGGTATTGCTTGGTACCAATCTTATCACAAACACTCGATACTATTTATAGCGATATTAGGCACTCCTCGACCACCCACGCACTGTTAACGAGTTCAAGGCTAGTATCGGCGCTCTGCTAATTGAATGAGTGGTTACTTCTCTTAAGGAAGCCGCGCTCCGGAGCAGTAGATCTACTGTTACCTTAATGACTGCAAGATGTCTGAAACTGGAGTTGATATAGAGCTCCTGACTGTAAACCCCTCCACCTTCCCCCCATGCTTTGACCCATCCGTAGAGAAGCTCACTGCCCCTCTCCTCTAACGGGTTCTTCCCATTACAACTCCCTCGTCGGTATATGGGCAGCTCCTTGCTTGAGTTCGGTTTGGCGACTCGATGATCTAAGTGATCCTTTGTGAAGTTCAAGTGTATAAAGATATCCGACCCTTCAGATACATGAAAACCCAAATGCGGGAAGAACTGACTTTGTCAGTTGAATGTGGAGTTGGATTGCAACCGCGTGCCGGACCCAAAGCAACGCAGAGGTTTTCGATGGGCCTCGAACCCGACCAAGGTGGTAAGTGTGTCCACTTCACACTGCCAATTGGTACTGAAAATACTTAGCATTCTCAGGGCGTTTATCAACGCATTGCTGTGCTTGCTTTTGAGTGCTGTGGGGTAAGGCTGTCGTCAGCAGGTACCTGTAGACATTAAACACACCGGACGTTGTTCAGATACATGTTCTTCTAAGGAGGCAGATTCTTTGAGTCTAAAAGCAACAGTCGTCGCAGAACCAGAGGACCAGTTTCGGTGAGAGACCCCACTTTTTGCCAGTAACTCTTTACAGTAGTATAAGGCATTCGATGCCTTTTTTGTTCTCTTCGATATTCGACTTATATATGTATATTGATACTTTATATCAAATTGGCGGCCATTAACGCAATCTTCGGACTCACTGATTTGAAGAACGCATTGACGGGCGTCAGTGATTCTAGAAATTCCTACTATCTGCAGAAAATTCAAAACCGGGCTTTTAAGCTGTATAACACTTGCGATCACAAGAGATTGAGAATGTATTTGGGACTCCAAAGAACACTTTAAGTAAAAAATTCGATTTTTTTAGTCCTAGGCCAACCTAATCTCTTAAAGCTTCTCTTTGACTCTATTGCGACATCTATCTTCCTTGGGTGGGGTTTACTAAAACCAAAAGTGACAAATATACAAGTGTAGTCATGACGAAGTGTTCTTGCAATCGCTTCTAATTTATAACAATATTCTGCTTGCAGCGCTGAAAAGCACAGCGATTAACGATACAAATGAATTCACTTCACTTCACAGAGCAGTGCACACGGCTCAGAGAAACACCGTCGGCGAACTTTACTCTAGACCGGGTTGACAAGCGCCGTCGTCGTCGCCGCCGCCATGGATAGAGAGGTTCGCTGATCTGTTGCAATTAGCAAATCACACACAGTTTCTATTTACTTGCATTTCGTGTTAACTGTTCTGTTTAATTCTCTACCGCACAATTGCATTCGATCAAATGACGCTGCTATCCAATCTAATTTAGCTGAAATCAACGGCGGTTGGACTTAAGCGCTGCAACCGACGGCAGCAAACAGCAAGCTCATGAAAGCCGGCGCGGGGCTGATTGCATGGCACTTCGCTGCCAATCGCCAGCGACGATATAAATCAATCATTTTGCAGTTCATGCCACTGCCATTCGAGGCGTGCCGGAAGACCTCCCCGCCCGGCGGCGGCAGTCCACAAGACGCAGCTGAGTGGCAGTGTGGCGCTCGCCTTCAGCGCTAGAGTGATATAGGAAGACAAAAACAACAATGAAAAAAAGAATATACATATAAAAAACAACAAAAGAAAAGCAAAAAATAAAAATAAAAGCAACAACAAACTTGTTACATTAGCATGCGCGCATGTGTCTGTGTGTGTGTCTATACTTGCGGTGGTGCGCTTGTGTGTCACCTTGAAAGCTGCAAGAACTTATGTCGTGCACGAAGCGATTGCCAAGTCGGCCATAAATCCTCCACTGCACCAGTTTATAATTTGTTTCTACTTAGCTCTAGAATATGAAAACATTTGTCTTCGCCTTTCCAAATGAGCGCGCGCTTCCTACCCTGCTGCGTCCACAGCGCTTACTTAGGAGCACCCATACATGTCTACTCGTGTATGTGTGTGTTTGTCGTTTATTTTTATTTTTTAAACAATTTTATTAGTACTAATATTATATTACTTTTTTCTACATTTTTCCACTCGCCAAACAAGTAACGAATAAAAAATGAACGAGAGTCGCGCTCGTTACTGCATATTCAGCGTTTTCATGATTTCAACGGTTATTGATTTGATAGAAATCTTACAATTGATTAATGTGTTATAAAAACGACAAGTGCCCGAGAGAAAAACCGTTATATTAAAGCAAAGTTAGCGTGCTAGAAATATCTGAAGGAGATAATGTGGAGGGAAGTAGTTTAAGTGGCCATTAGAAAGGGCACTCTAAAGTCTTCGATTAGTTGTAATATTTATTGAGTTGCTTCAGCGTGATAACTGTTAATAATTAGTTATTTGTAGATAATGTCATAGGAAAAATAAGTGAGCAAGAAAAGCTTAAGATTTAATTAAAAAGCACAATTAAATGAAAAAAAAAATATTTTGGCCGTAAATTCAAGGCTTTATTTAGCATAATTTGTACGATCCGGCTAAGGACAAATAAGCACAGTTTAGTTTAAAAACTTTTTACCATTTTGTAGATAATTTAAAAAAACCACTCTCATAGAAACCCTTGTCTCTACTGGCAAAAATCTGAGACTGCCGTCTTTGCGAGCTCTTTTTAAGGTGAATTTTTCACCAACAAAGCCATTCGCCATAGACAGGAACAGATAGTAATCACTTTGTGTCCCGTCCGAACTATAAGTAAGATGCATAACAACTTCCAGATCTCGACGCAGGAGCTTCCGTTGTCGACGTGTGTGGTCAGGCGTTGACCTAAGGAAGCACAATACCCCACCTAGTGGCCGAAGCTGGCGGCCTCGGGACGATTGTTTACTTTAGATGGTGCAATATGTCCATAACAAAACCCTTCTGTTCGTCATTCATGGTTATCTTAACTTTATCTTAACTGACTTGACACTTTTTATCGATAATAACCATCACTTACAGAAATGGATCGATTTTGTTGCTACTCAGCAGCAGCTCAGAAATTGGACGATTTCCATTCTTCTTCTTCATTTTCTTCTTCTTCGCGTAGACACCACTTACACGATTAGAGCCGAGTTGACAATAGCGCGCCAGTTGTTTCTTCTTTTCGCCATTTGGCACCAATTTGAGATACCAAATGTAGCCAGGTCCTTCTGCACCTGATCTCTCCAACGGAGTGGAGATCTTTCTTAACCTCTGCTTTCACCGGCAGTTACTGAATCGAAAACCTTCAAAGCTGGAGTATTCGATTCTAACCGGACAACAGGATCAAGCCAGCGCAGCCGTGTCTCTTGTTCCAAGATAGACGAAATTATCTACGACTTCAAAGTTATGACTGTCAACAGTGACATGCGACCCAAGTCGCTAATGTGATGGTTGTTTTTTTGATGACAAGAGATATTTCGTCTTGTCTTCGTTCCCAACCAGACCCATACATTTCGCTTTCTATTCTGTCTGGAGAAAGCAAAGCTAACAGCGCGGTTGTTGGGGCCAATGCTCCCAATACACTCTTATAGATGATTGTAGCTCCTCTATTTTGCTCTGCAGCTCGTATTATTTTCCCAGGAATAGGTTGAAAAGTCATCCGATAGGGAGACCCCTTGTCTGAAACCTCGCTAGGTATCGAAAGGTCTCGATCTTGACGGAGCTTTTCGTGGTGCTCAACGTCAGCTAACATATGCGTATTAGCTTTGCGGGAATACCAAGTTCAGACATAGCGGCATAGAGGCAGTTCCTGTTCGTCCTTTCTATGATGGCTTTAAAATCGATGAAGACGTGGTGTATCGATCATCCTTTCACAGGCCTTTTCCAAGATTTGACACATGGTGAAATTTGTTCGATTGTAAGGTCCAATCACACACTACATCGCTCTATAGTACCTTATATACGATGTTGAGGAGACTTATCCCACGGCAATTGGTGCAGATTGTGGGATCCGCCTGTTTGTTGATTGGTCAGAGCACACTTATGGTCGAATCGTCGAACATTTTTCTCATAATTTCATCAATATTTGGTCTTCAACGCGTGGTGCGTCTTTGACATCAAAGTTGCTTGATTGGATTTGACGAGTTCAAAATTATGCTACACAAAGAGTCGATTGAAAAGTAATTGCTTTCCTCGTAATAGACCTTAAATAACGAAACTATATCCACGGATGGTTTAAAACGCTCAAAACTACCGTTGAAACACTTCTTCTTGTTAGTTTTCATATCGAAAAGCTCTTGGAAGTGTTCAAAAACTATTTTCTGAAACGTCCGAATCAAAAAGTTTCAAAAATAGATCAACAACCAAAAACGACACCCTCAGCTGACTTAGGACTTCAACGGCATCTAGTTGCCTAGTATATCTTATATGCACTGCGGTCTAGAAGTCTGAGTTGAACGAGGTGAAGCTCGCAATTATTTGAATAGAATCTTCTGATTTTTACTAAAGATAGCACAAAACTAACTCAGTGGTAGCTTCCGTAGGTTAGAACTTGGCTAATTTCTGAAGTTCTAGCTTTCATAGGAGTTAGTCTTATAACATATTGATTGCCATAATTCGTCTTCGGAGATTAAGAAGATATGGGGAGTTGAGTTACCTTATTCTTTGCCTATAAGAGTCATTGAAAGATTCCCTGACGGACAAGCTAAACACTACTTGATCGTCACTATGCGTCCATGCGTGTCCTTCCACTAGTTAACCTCGAAGATATTCTGATGATTCTCTAAAATTGTATATATCACGCATAGGGCATGACCAAGCTTTATCAAATGTTACTATGTCCTTGATCCATTTCATTGAGTCTACTGTTATGAAATCGTTCTTTTTTCAGGCTTCAGATCACTCCAACCCTTTTTAAACAGATGAGATGAGACACTCTCTGAAAGGTAATTTTCAATACGAAAGCTCATTAGCCTTGGCTCTTATATTCCAATTGTAACAAGAAAATCTTCCTAAAATTCATTATCAATAGCTTCGAGCTATTTCTTGACTTCTATGGCTACCTAGTCTTAGCAGAATCACTGGACTCTGCTATACTGATAAGTTTACATGAGAGACTTCTTTATCTTTTTTGGCGTTGACATCGCTTATGCGGTTCATCCGAGGCTGTTGTTTCCTCCTCATTGGGGGCATTTTACGTGACGGTTTCAAAACCCATCGTACAACTCTGGGGCGGGATGTTTCTCACTTTTGCGTTTATGGCCATTCCGAAGTGAATGGCGCCCAGAGAACTTTCTTCACATGCGTGAACTTCTACACGTGACTCTTATCTAATTATTCCGGAGTGAGTTAGAGTTCTTTGCTCTCATTAAAGTTCGTCTCCATTTAGTTATACAGGTAAGACTTTGACTGCTTCTTATCCGATTGATACCAACATAGTAATTTAGTTGTAACGTCGAAGATCTATAACAGCTTTTCAATAAGATGTTTTCTTCTGCCAGATCACCCTTTGAATTGTTGGCATTACGTGCCATTACATTGGAACCTTTTAGAATTACACAAGATTTCCAGAAGAGTAATCGCTCAATCAAACCAGCAATAAAAATGTAATTATTCATCTGTATAAATTGTTATGCAAGTAATTCCATATACCATAAATGTATATACTTACATCTATGTTTGTGAGTTGGTTCGTGTTCCTTGGTAATTAAGTTTTCTGAAACGAAATATTTCTGTTTAATTATTTGCATAGATTTGAAAGGAATGCCAGCCAACGCTTAAACCCAACTCTCCAACTGTGCCAACACCAGCTGCGCTTTTCTTTTCTGTTCTTTGTTCTCTTGATTTGCCTCGTGATTTATATGCATTTCAAAATGGAATTGATTTGAATTAAACCTCAGCTAGCGACTGCCTGTGGACGTGTCAAAATACATCAATCAAAATGTAACATTCACCGTTCGGATTTGTTTCAACATGCCATTTATTGTCATTTCATGCAAAATACACAAAACTTCGGCGCTTACACATACATACATACATATGGCATACATATATACTTGGACATTTATGTATAATTAAGCACATATCAATATATGTACATAAGTACCCAGCAGGGAGATATAGCATTATGAAACATCAACCTTCAGAAATACGAGTAACCCCTAGGCAATGTAATATTTTTCAACTCAAGGCTTGTTTGAGATTCGCATCTTCTGGGAAGTAAATTTTAAAAAAATTAGAACTCCATGTTTGGATTTAGAGATCACTATAATGTTGGAAATAATAAAAGTCCTTGTCATCTGATCATAAAAAGTTTGTCAAAGACAACAATAGTGGTCAAAAGGTTTAAGAATTTATTCAGTACTTCCTGCAAGGACCTATAACTAACCGATATTTGTCTTAAAAGTCAGATGAGACTCGGCTGATACCGCTCGTTTGAGCATTGGACACCTCTCGTCAGTTGGGCAGGAGGAGAGTAATCCTTGGGTATAGAGCAAAAATCATTATACAATGAACCGATTTCCAAGTATTGAAGGCGTCACGGAAGGCATTCTCCGGAATAGCCTTGAGAGCTGAGGTGCATGCTGCTTGGATCCCCGCTGTCGTCTCAAAATGCTTGCCTTTCATCGGCTTTTTCAGGCAAGGAAACAAAAAAGTCCGGGGGGCCACATCTGCGCTGTAGGGCAGCTGCGGAAGCGTTGGGATGCCGGCCTTGGTTAGATAGCTGTTCACAAGAAAAGCGATGTGAGCCGGGGCGTTGTCAAGGTGCAACTTCCAATCGGCTGTGATGTCTTATCCGCTCCGTCACAATGCCATGGATTCAAAACTTTGCGCAGGTCTCCCAGCACGGTCTTCATCAGTGACCTCTTCCCGGCCCGCCACCGAAACAGACCACTTCTTGCTAAAGCAACATCTGGTTAAGCCTGCTTAATCATATCAAACGTCTCTGTCGCAGATTCACGGAGTTTCACATATCTCAGTAGATGAATAATCGTCCCGTTTGATAATCTATGATTTAGATAACTTGGTTAGGTTACGTTAAAAATCGATCCTATTGCAAGTGCCAACAGGAAAGTCACTTTCACAGTTTAGAACGCCGGTCTATTGTCTGATGTCCAGTAAGACCTCATATGATTGTGGCGAGATGAACCTTGCTTAGAGCAAATAGTTCAGTGGATCTCCTGCATTCTATTTTAGTGGAGAGGATCTCGCAGTCGCAAAGAAGCTGATCAGCGGTCCAAGTTTGTTAAGCTCACACGAAATCAATAATTCAAGTTCTAAAACGTAAGAGGAACTTAACGAATTTAGTATGTTCCAACGTCTACTGGAATTATAATAGTATTTTTTCAGGTAAAATTCCATTTTCGAATAACTATTGACTCGATTTTTACCAATTTTTTTCAGCGTAAGCTGGTTTATCTTCGCCGTAACACATAAAAGGCTGGTCTTCAACAGGTTCGAAGTATTGGTTCATCAACATAGACCATATACTTGATAAGCCCTCTCAAAAAATATTCTAATAGATTCAAATCACATGACCTAGGTGGTCACATGAGAGGCCAATTTTCTTGCCTTGGCGCAGTACCTATAATTTCGTCCCAGAAATTTACGGTTTCACATATTGATTGTCTTATTGCTTCATCCTTCTGAAACCATTTATCATTTCTTCTAGTAGAAACCGTTTACGCGGTTATAGCCGAGTTAACAACAGCGAGCCAGTCGTTTCTTCTTTTCGAAAGGTGGCGCCAATTGGAGATTCCAAGCGAAGTCGGGTCCTTCTCTACCTGGTTTTCCTTCCTCTTCCTCTGCTTCAGTACTGCGTCGAATACTTTCAGAGCTGGAGCGTTTTCGTCCATTCGGACGACATGTCCTAGCCATCGGAGCCACTGTCTGTTAATTCGCTGAACTATGTCAATGTCTTCGTATATCTCGTACAGCTCGTCGTTCCAAAAACTGCGGTATTCGCTGTTGCCAATGCGCAAAGGACCATAAATCTTCCGCAGAATCTCTCTCTCGAAAAGCTCCTTTTTGTGCTGTCAAAAGCAGCTTTAAAATCGACGAAAAGGTGGGACGAAAAAACAACAAAAAAGACAATATTTTATCACCACTTCCAAAAATTTCCTACAGGGCACGTATGCAAAGCAATGCTCAAAGTCACAGCGACACCCACCCACCAATGTTGACAACAACTGCGAGCAATTATTATTACAACTACACCAATGCAAGAAAAATGGCATAAATTTGAGCACAAAAATTGTTGTTGTTTTTGCTTTTCTCGGCTCAAATTATAAACTTTTGCATTTCGGTGTAAGACAAAACGGCGGTTAGTGAGCCGAGTCAGCGCCAGCGCCTTGCCACATTTACCATAATTTATGTGTGTATGTGTGTGTGTGTGCGTGTGTTGAAAAATAGAATAGAATGAGTTATGTTAAATTTATTGGTTATAATGGAGGAATTAGAATAAAAATGTCAAAATGAAATTCGAATAAAAATTTCAACAATTCACAAAATGCAATTACCACATTGAGCAATGTGGTCACAATGTTGCAAGTTGGTAATTTCGTTCGCAGCATGTTGGTGTCATTTGCATTTGCTGCCGCTGCCGCTGCCACTGTTGGTGTTGTTGTTGTTGGCCTTAGTCGACCGTCAACGGGCGGCAGTTAGCAATTGGCGCTTGGCGGTTGCCTCTTGGCAATCGGCGGTTAGTTATGGTTGGCGTTATTGTTGTTGTTGTTGTTGTTATTATTGCTGCTGCTGCTTTGGCAAGCCTTGCTGCGTTTGTCATTGTTAGTCCACGCCGCTGCCATCGCAAGCCTTCATGCGCTCCGCATTGTTTGGCTTAGCTGTCGCTGGCATTTGTTGTTGCTGTTGTTTTTGTTGCTTTCGCTATTATTATTATTTAATGTTATTTCTATATTTTAGTCTTTGGCCAGGATGGAAAGAGTAAAATTAAAATGCTGCGCGTAATTTATGCTCTCAACTTAAGTGGGTGGCATATTAAATACGCCAAACCGAGTGCACACATACACACACACACATGTATACGTACCCACACATATATTTTATATGTACAGTTGTATAACTAATGCCGCTGGCGATTTGTGGTGGCATTTAGACGATAACTCGCTGGTGATTGTAAAACTGTAAAATTAACTAACGAAGGAGAATCGCCGCGGGCCAAGTAATATTGCGAAAGGAATATTTGCAAATTAAACGACAAAATAAGTAAATAAATTAAATAATTTGAAAATGCCGTAAAAACGGTACTAAATTCGTAATAAAATAAAATTAAGTTAAATAAAACATAATAATAATTACAAAAAATTAATAAAAAAATTAAAAATAATTAAAAAAGTTAATAGAATTAACAAATTAAAAAATTAAAGAATGTATGATGTATGTGTATGTATGAGATCAGAAATTAATTAAAATATTCAATTTTAACAAATTACATTCAATAATTTTTTTTTATTTTATTATTATAAAATTTAAGACAAAATAACTAAATAAATTAAAAAATTTTGAAAAAATTAAATTGGGTGAAACATAATACAATAAAATTAAAAAAGTAATAATTATTAAATTAATTAAAAAATTTTTTTAGATATTAAAAAATTTAATAGAATTAAAAAAATTTATAAAATTAAAAATAATCAAACCAAGAAAATTATTATGTTAAAAAAATAAAAAAATTAATAAAATAATTTCAAAAATTATTAAAATTAATAAAACAAAAAAATATATACATATTAATTAACTTAAATTAAAAATGAACTAAACTGACATGAGAAATTTGTAAAAAAATTTAATTAAACTAAATTTTAAAAATTACGCAATTCATTACAATTTTTTATTTGTTAATTTTTTATTTTATTATTATAAAATTAAATTATTTCATAAAAAATCAATGAAACTGTATTAAATTCATGGTAAAATACAATTAAATTAAATAAAAACTAATACAATATAAAAAAATTAATAAAATTAAAAAAAAAAATATTTAACTAATTTAATATTTTATTTTATTATTATAAAATTAAAGGAAAAAACAAGTAAATGAATTACATAATTAAAAAATGTAGTAATACGCCAAATAAAACATTTTATAATTAGTTAAAAAAAGTAATGAAATTAAAAAATTAATAAAATTAAAAAACTTAAAAAAATTAATAAAATTAAAAAAAAAATAAATTAGATAATTAAAAAATGTAGTAATACGCCAAATGAGTTAATAAAATTAATAAAGCTTAAAAAAATTAATGAAACTAAAAAAATAATACATTCAAAAAAAAATTAGTTAATTAACTAATTCTGTCCATAATACATTATATTTTTTTATTTTATTATAATATAATATTTTAAATTGTATTTTATTTTTCAATTTATAATAGTTAAATTAATGAATTACTAAAATATTATGAAATAAAATAGATGAATAAATGAGATATATATATTAATTGTAATTAAACTAAACAAAACTAAGATAATATAAAAATGTAAATAAAATTAATAAATTACAATCAACTAAATATTTTTGTATAATTTTTTTTTATTTATTGTTATAATATATATTCTTGGGTCTATAAAAGTATTAATTTTTTTTTGTCAAATTTGAACCTTTATTTAATAAAAGTATTGATCGAAATATTTTCCACCTGAAACTATAACATTTGCCCATCTTTCTGCCAATTTGTGAATTCCAGCTCAAAAACAACTGTGCCAACTTGGTGGGCAAGAATGAATTAAGCCAATTTTGGACACTTTGTTCTGATGTGAAACGTATTCCAGCGAGGACATTCTGCATCAACCGGAACAAATGAGAGTCAGAAGGGACAAGGTCTCGGCTAAAAAGCGCGTGAGGCAAAATTTCCAAGCCGCTGTTTTCCAGACAGTTTATAATAGTTCTTGCAAAATGAGGCCTAGCGCTGTCATGATCGAAATTTTTTGCCATGTGTCTTGTGGCAAATTCCAGACGTTTTACTGCAATTACTCGCTTTAATTTGATGAATTTTCGTCGGTAGCGTTCCCCATTAATGTTGTTTACCTCATACTACAACACGTTCTTCTGATCACACCTAATACATACAGAGCATTGCCTCGGCCTAAGGAATATTCAACTTTGCCGTTGATTTGGTTGGTTGACAGTTACGATTTGATGCAAGAACGACTTCTTTTGTAGCGTTCAAGCAGCATTTCTGACATCCAGAATCGTCTTTCAACGTCTCTTAGCTTCAATTCATATGACATAGAATTTCCTCCCTTTGAAAGTACCCGGCTGCTTTTAAATATTTTCAAATTGCTGCTTGAGCGACTTTCAAAGCTTTTACCTGTTCTTCTTGTGTTTGGCAACCCTTTTCATTGAATATTTCTTCCAGTTTCAAATCTTCGAACTTTTCTGCCCACCCACGTTCCCCGTCCTTCAAAATCAAAATCACCACTTTTAAATCATGGAAACCTCTTTTGGCACGTTCACTTAGATAGAGCATATTCACCATAAACTTCTACCCAAAATTGGATAAATTTTGGCTTAGATTTTTTTCATATTTGAGTGATGAAGAAGAACCTTTACAGGCACAAAATATGACATTTTTTGCATGAAAATAGTTATTATTGTTTACGCTTCAAATGAATGACACTGAAAAAGACGAAAAATGAGAGAAATATTAGATTACATTCCATTTTCAATTTGGAACTTATTCGAAGTCTGTTTTAAAGCATTAAAGTTCGTTGCTTAAGTCTTTTGCTTGTTGCATCTTCCAAAGCGCTCATATACTACTGTGGGCAAAAAATAGTAAGACAAATTTCTAGTGCCAAAACGTTCAGAATGTTGGGAAAGGCCTTCGGTAATAATTGTTTGTCGCGATCGTGTTTTTGATGGGTGCAAATTATTGAAAGAGCTCGTTGACGACGAACTACGTCCAGGATGATCATCAACATCAACTGATGATCAACACATCAATAAAATAGAAGAATCGCTGCTGAAAAATGAACTAGTAACCGTCAGAGATGATACTGATGTCGTTGGAATACCGAAAGTATCAGTGAAAACCATTTTGAAGGATAATTTTGGAGTTTGGATAGGATTGGTTCCAAACTCATTCAATTTTTTCGAAAAAACAGCGTCACATTAACGTCTGTGAAACAATGCTTTTTGACTACCAGAATGTCATGAAAAGTATTATTACTGGCAGTGAGTCATGGTTCTATGCTTACGTCCCAAAACCAGACGTTCATTCGGCGGAATATAGTAGCAAAGGGAGCCAAACCGAAAAAACCACGTCAAAGCAGATGAAAAATCAAAATTATGTTGACAGTTTTGTTCGGTTAGCGGGTTGTAATGCACTCCGAATTCTTTCCGACCGTACGAACTAACAACAAGGAATACCATTTGAGTGTCATGTCAGCTGCGTCAAGCTATTCCTAAAAGGAGTCGGAATTATGGGCCGATAGCTCTTGGTTTTTGCACCATAATAATGCACCGTCGCATACTGCATTGATTCTTCGTTAGTGTTTCGCCAAGTTTTCAACCAACATCGTGTCGCAAACACCATTCTCATCTGATTTAGCTCCGTGTGACTTCTGGCTATTCAGCAAACTCAAAGGACCGCTTCGTGGAAACCGTTTTGAATCAATTGAAGACAATAAACATGAATTGCTACGCGTCTAGAAGCCTGAGACTTGATAACAATATCGGACAGAACTCAATTTTACATGCCATAACTCGACATAACCTCAAACGAGTTAAACTCAAATCAATAACTTTCTGTGGCCATTAAGAGTTTGGCTGAACTATCACTAAGTAAAAGATTTATGTGTGGATAACGGGAACATTTTTGCCGTTGACATAACCTACAAAACACAGTATCTCATTTTTCCTTTCACTTGAGCTCTTATTTGATTAATTCACTCGGCTCCCACAGTACACAAGTCATATCGAATAAAATTTATGTACTTCGTTAACTGTAATTTATACCGAAGCAGTTGTGTGGCCGACCAAATAACGTCTTCATTACCGCTCCAATGTCGCTTGTCTTTGAGGCAATAAAGACTACCAATTTTGTGAAGTTTTATTAAATTTTGAACATTTTCGGCGACATCAACTGCCAATTGCAGTTACCGCGCCAAGTGAACTCTAACGAAGCGTGCAAGAAAAAAACGAACCGAACCGAAACGAGCTCAAGCGATCTACACTGCAGGCGACACATGCCGCTCATAACGGCAGACGCGGCCAGCGGTCTTCCAAGGCGAGAGCGTCAAAAACCTAACTCGGAGTTATTGCTACCGCCATAATACAACAACAACAACCACTCCAAAGCAACAAAACTATGCAATAAAACTGCCTTTCCGTCGCACAGTTGTCGAGCATTGGAATCGGCTTTGTTGGCGCCCGGCGATCTTATCAGCGGCAAGAAGGCAAGCAACCAAAAATCAAAAATAGAAAAATTGCAAAACAGCAAAACAGCAAAACAACAACAGCAATGGAAATGCATAACAAGTGCACAAATTTGTAATATTATTATAAAATTAACACCTGCAACTTGGTTCGCATCATTTAAGGCAAACAAGTCGCCTTCTAACATCCGCCGGCTGCGCCACAAAACAATGGACCATCTGTGTGTGGTTGGCGCGCACCTTTCGGTTTTTCGGCGGCTTGCCTGTCTTCCAGCCACTTGCTGGCCGTGCATGTTGCAGCCATTTGTTGGATTCTGCTGTTGTTTGGTTTATTACTTCGGTCGGTTGCAAGTGCGCATGCGCGGCAATTGATTTTCTCACGCTCCGCATTGCTGCATTCGGTACACGACACGGCGCGGCTGGGTGAGTGCACGCGATTCGCTTATGTAAGGTGTTGCACTGCGATGCCTCACATGACCATCGGCAGCGTCGCACAAATCGCCACGGCGTCTATGGAAATTAACGCTGCGCTTCGACGAACTCAAGAGGCGCTATTGTGTGGCGAAGGAATTTGAAAATGACGATGTTAAGGACGGTAAAGCAAAAACCAGAAAGTGTTCAGTTGGTACCTATCAATGAAGCTCCTTCCTCAAATCAGTGCGCTGTATTCCGTTCCATTTTCGGTTTGGTGCCAGAAGCTTACGGAAACTTAGTGCTAACTCAAACCGATACTGAATCCAACATAATAAAATTCGTAGTTTCGTTCCATCATTCGTCTCTTGACTTTATATCGAAGTTTGTTACTTCGTCAAGTACTTTGAACTGTGAAGCTCCCTGATATTTAAGACGATTTGTAGATAGTTCTGGATAGAGGCATACGTGATGCTCCAGCGTCTCTCTCATGCTTACTTTTCCGTCCAGCGGCTCGCCTGTGATGTCAGTAAGTTTTGAACTGTCATTACACCAACAACCGTCCTACAGTCCATTCGAAATCGTTTGAGTAAAAAACATGCGAGTTTTCTTACAGGGCTATTGCCCATGATCTTGGCGATTCTGCATGTACTTCAGGCATTCCATCTCACCTTGATCCGCATGCCAGACCTTTCGGAAATATCATTGTACAGGGTTTGTCCGAAAAGTAATAGGAATGATTTTCTTCCGCCTCGACTGTACTTCTGAGGGCGAGCGTGCGCGCGCCGACTGGATTCGGTAGAGTGCGTTCCTAGCTAACAAACGAGCGGCTGGTCAGTTGTCTCCGAGCACCTGGAGAGTCAGGACAAACATTTTCGCGAGACATTTTCGTTAGAGCAGAAGTCTATTGAACTTCAACGATGCGCTGGGGCTAGGTGAGTCTATGTAAGGTAGAAAATGCAGCGTTTGTTAGAGAGAGAGATACGCCATTAAATGCTGTGTGAAACTCGGTAAATCTGCGACAGAGACGTTTGATATGATCAAGCAGGCTTACCCAGATGTTGCTTTAGCAAGAAGTTGCTTGTTTCGGTCTTTTTGGAGGAAGAGACCGGGAAGAGATCGCTGATGAAGACCAAAAAAATTAGCAAATCCAAAGTGAAAACAATGCTCATTGCCTTTTTTTACATTAAAGGCATCGTCCACCATGAATTTGTTCCTCCTATATAAACCGTCAATGCCAAGTTTTACGTAGAAGTATTCAAGAGACTCAAATGAAGGGTCAATCGAGTCCGACAAGACATCGCAGCCGATTGGAAGTTGTACCACGACAACGCCCCGACTCACACTCCTTTCTTGAGAACAGCTACTTAACCAAGGCCGGCATTCCAACGCTTCCGCAGCCGCCCTACAGCCTAGATGTGGACTTTTTTGTTTCCTTGCTTGAAAAGAACGATGAAAGCGGCTATTCCGGAGAATGCCTTTTTGAATCGACTCAGTCCTATTACTTTCCGGACACACCCTGTATATCGTTTTTAGCGACTTTCGTATTTCCTGTACATGTTCGGTAACTATACGGACAGCACTTTTGGCAATCTCATCAGTTATTTCTTCTCCCGGAATTTCTGTGTGGCCTGGCACACAGTACATAGTAGTATATCTAAAAACATTCTCTGAAGCAATGCGATTATTGTCTTGATTACCGCCTGGCAATCATCGTATATATTTATTCTTTTTATTTTATTTCCTGCGTTGTTACCAATTTTAACCGCATTCCTGACTGCAAAGACTTCGGTCTGAAAGATACTGAGGTATTCCGGAAGATTCAAAGGTTGTCTGAGATCCACATCCGCGCAATAGATTCCGGCTACCACTCCGTAAGCCATTCTTGATCCGTCCGTAAGTTAGAGAGGAAGAAATCAGTGTGAATATGTCTCATCTGTAACATTATCAAAGAACAGTTCCAAGATCCCAAACGGCGGAATGCGAAACGATTACTAATTACTAAATATTGGATTGCCGGTTTCTCTGATTTTACCCAAAAATACTAACAAGGTATGACCACTTGGTCAGTGAGTCTCCACTGGAGACGAATGAATATGACCTTCACCACATTAAAACCAAAACTTCAAAATCGCCAACTCGGATCTCACTAACTGTGACAACTGCCCTGCCATGTATAGAGTGAACAATTAATTACCATCCTCTAGCTCACCGGCCAGCGCGTCTCAACTGCTCGCGTGTGAGCGCAAATGCAAATACAAATTTCGGCAATCGGCATCACGATACGAGCTCCGACAATCTATTTACATTTACTAGTTTGTATAATGAACGGGTAAACGAGTTAGTAACGCCAATTAATTACTCGCACCATGTCTTGCCACTCGTGTGTAGCAGGTGCAAAGTGTCGCCTCGGCTAGCATTGCGTGCGCCATAGTGTCTGACCGAATGTTAGGGTTCGATGCGAGCTTCGCACTAATTTATATAGCAGTACGGACCGATTGGATTAACTGGGCTCAGGCAGTCTGAACCACATACAGAGAATCAACGAAGTTTATATTGACTGTGGGGTTACCAGAACCATTAGTAACCGGCTGGAGTGCACTCACGAAGGCAAGCAAATTATAGTTCTTTGCTAAAACGATTTTTACTGATTTTTTCTACTAAACAAGATTCCCATATAACATTGAGATTTTTCGTTCGCCCTTGGGAAGCCTTAAAAATCCTTAGGAATCTTAAACAGCTCTGAAAGCTTCAATCTTTGCCGCTTGGTGCCGTCGATTGATGGAATTAACTGATTGTAGCCGAAGCTCCTTTTTCTGTTTACTTGTAAGTCTGTAAGGTGTCGCAACCCTGATATCGCAAGAGATTCTTCAAGAGTACAAAACCTCTTGAGTCTGCAGAAGACATGATTTACTTGTGAGGGATGAGGCTTCATCGGTCTTGCGGTTCAAGTACGGTTTTTTGACCACTGTTCCCGGTAAACACTGTCGTCTCAACCTCGCATTATTTAAGAGAACATCCAGGTCAGCCTAGTTTCTTAGCTTCTGTGAAATCTATTGCCATATTTTACTTATGTTCAGCATTGAATTTCTCCGCAATATCAGAAAATTAGGTAGTAACTTGATTTTTCGGAGAAAATCCTGTCGAATTCCTCATTTGACTTGTAGGCCTGATGAAATAAAAATCAGTACAACTGCATATGTCAGTCTGGTGACAGATGGACCTAGATACAGAAATTTCAGAGCTACAATCAATTTTAGGTCTCACCTTTTGCTAGCGAGGTACTAGTCGTGCACCGTAAAACCCGAGTGCCTGGGTCAACTTAAGAAACAAAAACTTTACCCTGCAAACAACGAACCCAGATTTAACAGTACCAACCTGTTGTTGTTGTAGCGGCAGAATTCTGACGAGTTAATATATCTTGACCGGTTAAAAAATCCGGGTCCGTTCCGGTTACGTAGACCCGACTGTCGTGAGAAACTCTTTGAAAGCCCTTATACCAAGTCATCTATCACCTTTCAGTAGCCAGAAACCCAAAATCTATTAGAATCCTTCAGAACGTTGTTTTATACTTTCGAAATAATTTCGAACGGAAAGCCGAATACTAAGACAAAACTATTCCAAATATAACGGGCTTTATGATATGTGCTTAGAACTTAACCGAATTTATAGCCGGCTAAGAATAGTCTTTCAACGTCCCCACGTCAGTCAGGTCTAAGTAATTGGAATGAACACAGACTTTTATCCGAACAAGGACTTCAACTCAAGGAATGTTTTTTGCGCGACAACAACAACAAAAACTGTCTTTTCAACTATATGTAATAAAATATTGATTTTCCAGTTTCGATTTCGGTGAAAAAATTCGGTTTTGGTTAGACACAAGCATACTCAATACCCTTGACTATTAGGGTGCACCTTAAAAATTTTTAGAAATCAAGTATTTTTCCAACTTCCATTAATAAAGACTAGAATAGTCGAGTAACGTAATAAAGAATAATAAAATTTGGTGTTTGAAGAATCTTAAGGCGTGTCTTGTAGTGTTCCAATTGCCTTATGAAGCTTCTAAGCCTTCATATTTTCAAGTTTTCCCGGTTTATACTGTCTAAGTATTGATGCAGTGATTGATATTTCACAAATCTACTATAAAACTTTAACTACCACACTTAAGTACCACCCTAATGTGCATACTACATGCAACCAACAAATCTCTACTTGCTTGTTTTTTGTTGCTGTTGAGCCGATGTTGCTTTTGTGGTGTCACTAATATCACGAAACGATTTAAATCTACATTATAGAAACATATCGATGCAAATCTCTGATTAGGATTTTAGCCGGCAATTTGCATACAAATTTATGTACGAGATAAGCGCTAGCGGCTAGTTGAAGTCCATAGCAGCGATAATCAGGCAAAAATAAATGTTGGTACTGTTGTTGTTGTAGTTGCTGTAGGTAGTAGGAAATAAATTTTGGCGACCGCTACCGAGGTGGCAGTTCCTGACTAGATAAAAATTCGGTTAAGCTCCGGTTACGTGAGCCACTTGTCATGAGAACGGTTTTTGAACGATGTTGTTGTTGTTATTGTTATATGGACCGAAAAAAATAACACACATTTTTCGAGAATGTTGCTGAGTAGACAATTCTTGGTCAAGTCTTTTTCAATTGCATATAGCTAACTACCGTGCAAATGGGTTTTAGCGTAATTAGAGCTTGACGGTTATCCTTTCAAGTATACATGAGAAATAGACACTACATATTTGGGCTTGCGATCTGAAATTTTGCACACGTCTTTTTCTCCACAAGAAGCTGCTTATTTGTCGGAATCGCCGATATCGGACCACTATTTCATATAGCTGTCATACAAACTGGGCGTTCAAAAACAAGTTCTTGTAAGGAAAACATTTTTAGCTGACAAGATATTTTCACGAAATTTGACAGAGAGTATTATCCAAGGCAGAGTTACAATCTCCGAACATATGGTTCAGATCGGATCACTATTTCATATAGCTGTCATACAAAGTGATCGTTCAAAAACAGGTTCTTGTATGAAAAACTTTTTTAGTTGACAAGATATCTTCACGAAATTTGACACGGAGTATTGTCAAAGACAGAGTTACAATCTCCGAACATATTGTTCATATCGGATCACTATAACATATAGCTGCTATACAAACTGACCCTTCAAAAACAAGTTTTTGTAAGAAAAACGTTTTCATTTGACAAGATATCTTCACGAAATTTGACACAGCGTATTATCCAAGGCAAGACTACAATCTCCAAACATATTGTTCAGATCGGTTCAATGCAGCATATAGCTGCCATACAAACCATAAGATCAAAAACAAGTTTTTGTATGAAAAACTTTTTTAGTTGACACGATATCTTCACGAAATTTGACAGAGAGTATTATCCAAGGCAGAGTTACCATCTGCAAACATATGCGGATCCGACCACCATTTCAAATAAATACGAAATATGCTCTACTAGTGTCTACTTCTATTTATTTCAGTATTTTATATTAGCGAGTTCAATTCATTTAATGGAATTCAATAAGTTAAGTAATAAATTAAATTTAATTCATAGAGTACATATACTTATGTATGTCAATGTCGTATTCAACTTCGTATTTATGTATATGTACTGCTTCAAAAACTTTATATAATTCACTTTTCGTCTTCGGATCGTACAACTTCACGTGTCAAACGCACATAGTTTTGTATTTGTTCCACCTGCTTCCGATACATTTCCATCCACAGCGCATGCGCAGTCACATAATTGCTGTCATTACAGTTATAATACGAAGCATATGCGCCATATTGTGTCGAGGCAGCTGGTTTTCGAGGAGGACGCTTCTTGTCACGCTTATGAGCTTTTGTTGCTTTCGCTGTTTCCATCGGCTCATTGTCATGTTTTAGGTTAGTTTTATTGGACTTGTGTTTTAAGTTAGTTTCCTTAAATTCATGTTGTAGCTTAGTCTTATCGGATTCGACTTTTAAGTCTGTTTTATCAAATTCATGTTTTAGGTTAGTTTTATTGAATTCATGCTTCAGATTAGCTTTCGAAGTGGTTGCAATTTCTGTTTTAACTTCTGCGGCAAGCGCTACTTTTTCATCTTCAGGTTCGGCAGCATTCGATTCAAATTCGTTTTTACGTTCTGCGCCACTCTCGTAGTTCGCATAATATGGTGCGCCACAGCCGCTTTCGTTATCGCTTTCGAATTCATTGTGAACGCCATTTGCGTTGTCGTAGTCGTGAGCGTCCTCCTCCTCCACCTCCAAGCCATCATCATCATCTCTTTTATCTTCGAACCAATCCTCTTCATCATTCTCCTCGATATCTTCATCTTCTTCGTCCTCGAAATCAGCGCATTCCTCCTCATCTTCATCTTCATAGTAATCTTCTTCATCATCATCATAGTCGTCATCCGTTGACGATTCAGCTTCCGCTTCTTGTTCCGGATTTGGTTGCATTACTTCCTCGTCGTCTTCATTTATAGAGCCTGTACCGCTTTCCAATGACGACGAGTAATAACCGTTTTCTACATAACGTTCAGCCTCTGTGTCGGAAGTGGCGATGCCCGACGAAGCGCTGGTCGTATTGCGCTCGTTGAAGCCACTGCTGCCGCCATGCTCCGAGTTCGAATGCGAATGTAAGGAGCCGCCATTGCTAATAGTCGGTGAGTGATCTTCATCGTGGGAGTGCAAAACGGAATCGTTCGGTGCTGGCGAATCGGCTTGCCGAGGCTGCTGTGGCGGTATTTCAATCTAAAGGAGTAGTGTAAATATTAAGATTATGCTTGACACTCACTTTGGCAGAGACTTACCCTTGCACCAACATTAACAGTTAGGTTTTGTAGCTGTTGCTGATTGTATGCCAAGCCCAGAAGTCGTTGATTGGCCGGTATGACATCGGGTATGTTGTTGTTTGGTTGATTATGCGCTGGTGAAGTGAAATGCTTTACTTCCGACATTTCACGGCTCTCGCTTGTGGAGACGCCATTTTTCAGCTCACTCGTGCTCGTCGTGTTAACGTACTCTTCAATGGAGTCGTGCATTTTTGGCGGTGTTGCCACCGATAATATAAATGTTGCCTTGTCGATATCATTGGAGAGTGTCTCTTGACTTAGGCTGCTGGAGTTCTCATCGGTGTTGAAATTGGCATAATCGGAGTATATATCAGGCTTGGATTCAACTACTTGCTTCTGCTCGGGTTGATCGATTAGCATTGATTTATAAGCAGCGATTTTCTTAGATATGGGTGCAGCTTCTGCGACGCAGGCAGCTTCAGTCTACATAAAAGTTCATGTTAGTATTTAATAACCTCAATTTTAACAAACAAGAAAAAACATGTTAAAAAGTAAGAGAGTAGCTCGAGTATACTCAGACAACGGGCGGACGGACAGACGAACATCATCAGCAATTCGCGTTTCCTACTTGGATACCCTATACAGGGTATAAAAATGCAGCTTACCTCTTTCAGTGAATTGTCCGAGTTGGTTAGCACAGCTTTTTTGTAGTCTTCAAACAAATCAATTTGTGGCTTCTTTTTGGTTTCGCCTCCCTCAACGTCCGCTTTGCTCTCGCTGCTGTTAGGATCGACTAGGAATTCGAAGAGCGTTGGTATGGCGGCTTTTTGCATCAGAACCGATTGGTAACGCGAAATATCTTGCTGACTGCTACGCAAACTATCTGCAGCAATGCTACTGGCGTCGTCTATAGTATTTGAAGATGGTAGTTGCTGTGAAGAGTTTTGGCGTGAGTCAATTGTTAGGTTATGTGAAGGTGAGTAGTGTTGGTTATTATTTTCGGGACGTTCTAGCAGGTTATCCTGCATATTTAGGGCGCTGTCTTTCGAGTCTACCTGAAATGTGTTTGTGTCAATCGAGGAACTCGTATTCAGCTGATTATCATTCAGATTCTCTTTGTTCTCTTGCGTATCGGAAAATGAACTATGCTCAAGCGATGCTAAAGGCGCCAAGGCTTCACAACCAAATAGACCAAAGCGCTGTTTATCCTTTTCGAAATTCAAGAAATCCCAAAAATCATGTTCTTGCTCTTCTGCTGCCAGCTCTTTTTGGGGAAACTTTAAGACGCTCATGCCATTGCCAATGCGTGTAATGAGACGTGTTAGCGTACAACGATCCTTTTCATTGGCAACAAAATTGATGGCAATGCCATGTGAACCAAAGCGTCCGGCGCGTCCAATGCGATGCAAATAGGTGACCATGTCCGTTGGCAATTCCAGATTTATAACCAAGTTTACATGTTCCGAGTCAACGCCACGCGCCATTAGATCTGTTGTTATGATAATGCGCGTTTTGAATTCACGAAATTTGTGAAACATTTCGAGACGTGTTTTCTGATCCTGCGCACCGGATATAAGTTCACAGGGCCAACCCTCCTTCTCCAAATAATTGCAATACGAGTTGGCACGTGACTGTGAGCCAGCAAATATTAAACACTGTTTGAACGGTATACGCCCGAATATGACACGCAGCGCCGCCAATTTGGTTTGCATTTCAAGTATGCTGGTTTTTTGTTCGGCCACTTCATAGACAAACTGTTTTATGCCTACCAATAAGGTGGCACGCTCCTCTGTAGAAATCAGCAAGGGATTGCGCATTATCTTTGCCAGCTCTTCATCTAAGCCATCACAGAATGTGGCACTACAAGCAATTGTCTGACGCTTTGCTGGTAAAGCATTTTGTATGCGTCGCAAATCTTGTCGGAATGATTGTGTATACATTTTGTCAGCTTCATCCAATACGAGCAAACGGATTTTCGATGTATTTAGCACGTTGTTCTGTATTAAATGTAGCAATCGACCGGGCGTACCAACAACTGCTTTGGCGCCATGCAAACGCTTTCTGTCGTCTGCTACATCTAATCCACCAATAACACTGACAGCACGAAAACCGTTACAGCAACTACCAATTTGATTCAATACTAACTCGATTTGCACGGCAATCTCACGTGTTGGTGCTACAATCAATGATTGCGGTTCTGTGAGATCCATGCGGTATGCCTCCAATATTATTGTGCAAAATATAAGTGTTTTTCCCGTGCCCGACTTTGATTGCACAAGTAAATCTACGAAAAATACCGTTACTAAAAACACTAACAATTTCGTTTTTTTTCACTTACCCAATCCCGATTTGCCCATCGGTATGGAGGTTGCCTGAATGCCTGTTGGGTATACAAATCCCGTTTTTTGCAAACCTTTACGCACCGCATCCGATAACAGCATTTTACTAAACGGTGCCAATTCTTTGAGTTTAACATCCTCTGTCCGTATTTTGCCATCCAAACTGTGGGCTACCCCACCAACTTCCATCTTTTTAAATTTAAATAATTTGTCACTTTAATAAGAGCACCGGTAAATTGTAAACTTGTGTAAAAGTATTTCGCCAAACAATGCTGAAAATCAGCTGTTCTAGAGCGACGCATACACATAGCGGTAACGATTGTGCTACCACATTTTCCGATGCTTTAAATTGGTTAAAATTTTTTTCTTAAATATTTGTGATTGCAAAAATTTAATTGAAATAGAAATCTTTATAAACGTTTTAA
Organism: Bactrocera neohumeralis; assembly: GCF_024586455.1. Taxonomy (NCBI): domain Eukaryota; kingdom Metazoa; phylum Arthropoda; class Insecta; order Diptera; family Tephritidae; genus Bactrocera; species Bactrocera neohumeralis. The sequence goes on from NC_065923.1 coordinate 22,708,112, forward strand.
CTCGTTTTAAAAATATATACAAAATTATTTTTAATTTTCACTTAAATTTTTCAAATTATTTCGTTTTCTGTTTCTGTTGCTATTTAAGTGGCCTTCTGCTTCGGTATTCTGTTTCTGTTTTCAAAGCTGATGTTGTTGTATTAGCAAGTTTTCCTCAAAATAATAAAAAGTTACAGGATTTAATGATAATTTTATAATTTATCATTTCAAATTTGCATAGTTTCTTGTCTCTGTCGTCATTTAAGTACATTTCTGTTATTGTTTTCAAGTATTTCTTTCACTCATTTTATTTTCTGTTTCTGCTTTCATATCTAATGATTTTCTGTTCTTACTGTTGTATGTGTAATAAGCAAACTTATTGCATTTCAAAATTGTTATTAACTTAAGAAATGACATTACATAAAAAAAATTATGTACAACAACTAAAATAGTTCAACGGAATATTTGCAAAAAATTTAAAACAAATATTTCAAATTCAAAAACACTACTAAATTTTACAAACACACTTATTTACAATAATCTGGTAAAGTTGGTGATGATTTTTAACATCAGTTTTTGCAACAACGAGAATATAATAACAAAATACAAATTTTTCCACATTTCTAGGATAAAGTTCAATTATAAATCGAAAACTTCATAATGGGAGATATTCAAACTCTGATTGATATGGGATTCGCCAAAGAGAGAGTGTAAGTAACTTTCCAAAAAACTGTACCGGCTTTGAGAAATCACTTTTTTCAGCTCTATAAATTTTCCATAGTCATTCCCATTTTTATTTACATATGAGAAATTATTTAATCACACAATTTCTATGTAGGGAATATGCAATTAAAATTACCAATAATAAGGGTGTTGAACCGGCAATGGAATGGTTGCTGGCACACGCCGATGAAAATATACCAGCCGAAGCCGCGGCACCTGAAGCAGCAGCGAATGAAAGTGGGAGCGATGCTACTCAAGCAGATGCTGCCACTTCTTCCGGCGCTGAAGCAAAGTCTTTAAAATGCGATGATTGCGGAAGATTGTGCAAAGATCAAACTGAAGTCGAATTCCATGCAGCCAAGACTGGACATAGCAACTTCTCTGAATCAACGGAGGAGAAGAAACCACTTACAGAAGAGGAAAAGAAAGCACAACTGGCACTAATTGAAGAGAAGCTGAAACAAAAACGCCGCGAAAGGGAAGAACGTGAAAAAGCCGATGCCTTAGAACGTGAGAAAAATCGTATAAAATCCGGCAAGGATATGACCGAAGCACGTAAACGCATGGAGGAGCTAGAAATGAAGAAGATAGTGGATCAACGTAAACGTGAAAAGGCCGAAGAGAAAGCAGCAAGGGATCGTGTACGTGCACAAATTGAGGCGGATAAAGCAGCACGCAAAGCCAGGTAAGAAAATTTTTTTTATATACTGACGTAATAGTTGCTTGTAAAGTAGTATTTATAATGATTTAGAGAACAAAACCAAACTGAGCCAGCATCACCAGTAACTTCCCCTACCGTGACGTCGCCAGCGTCCACATCTGCTGTCAAGGCGGCACCAAAAGATTACACACAAACTCGCATACAGGTGCGTTTGCGCGATGGCTCCACACTGACTGAAACGTTCAATGTTAAAGAACAGTTATCGGCCGTGCGCGTTTTCATACAACTGAAAACCGGCGATGAGACACCTTTTAATTTGATGACGACATTTCCACGTAAAGTTTTCACAGGAGATGATTTCGATACACCACTTGATGTGCTCGGTCTGGTACCATCTGCCGTGCTTATTATGACTAAATAAAAGCAGTTTTAACAGATATGGAAATTTATACGTTAATTTTTTTGCTGTAATTCAATGTAGCGTTTTATATTCAACTAATTTGTAGTATTAGTGAGGTATGCTCAAATAAAAGGGCCAGTATGAATATAAAAACAAAATTGCTGAAGAATTTTAAACGATTTTTTCTATGAAGAGTTAAATAATTTAGCTGCATTTGGTCACTTTGCTTACAGTTTTTTTAGTGCCAGAAAGCGACATTTTCAACAACACAAGCGAAAAGTATTTTCATTTTATTGTGAGAACCGCTAGTTGGTAAAATGATAGAAATGAAATTGATAGTATAGAAATCTTGATATGACAGCTCTTGTCCGAATATAATTTCAGGCCTGTTCCTTTTATGTATCCTTTGCGGTCCGTTCTTTTAATATTGTAGAAAGTATTTTTTACGCTAACAAGATTTAAATTGGTTATGTATTTCGTTGTAGAAATAAAAACATTGAATTTGTAGTTTGTTGTATTTTATGCCTATCTTTATTGCATGTAAACATAATCTATAGTGTATTCACAAGAAAATATTAAACAAAAAAACTAGATATGGAATTTCTACTATAATCATTCATGATAATTTGCCAGCGGCAGAAATCAAGCGAAACTTTTTTTTTTGTTTCAAATAATTAATACAATTTTTTGATATAAACTTACTACTAAATTTAGTGGTAATATATGCTAAGCTTGTGCTGTTCATATATTTCATATTTTTCTAAATACGGCACATACATAAATCCTTACGTACGTACGTCCGTCTGTTGTGTATCATGTATAAAACTTCGCTCTATCCTGCATTTTACCATACTTCTATACCTCAATTCTTAAAAGTTTTCTTTTGCATTACAAAAAATATATCTGCAAATTTGCTCTCAACTACCTACATATGTATGTATGTACGTAATTATCAAATCTTGTATAAATCCCTTAATGCTTTTGTAAACTATACCAAATACAATAATTGTTCCTTATAAGAAATATCCTTTCGTGTTCGCACGCGCTTTTCGTTCATTGTTCAATGGCAAGCGTGTCAAGTTACTTCTTACAACGTAAACCACATAATGAATTGTACTAGCTTGAAGGCGTTCACCACCGGGAATCTCCATTTCTTCTCCATTCGGCGTATTGTTGGTGGCACATTGCTAGGATAATGTATAGGTTTCGAAATATGGCAATTCGTGATAACAGTACCGCCCGGATAAACGATAGGAACCGCATCACCTGGTAGTACACCATCACAATCGGTGAGTTCAAATTGTTTGGTAAAACATATGCGTATCTCCTCCAGATAACTCATATCCCGTTTATTATCATATACACAATGTATGGATGGATTCTTGCCGAGTGATTGAACGATAGCTCTCTGCAAAGCGATTACGGTGCTATTCGAATCCGGATGTATGCCAGCCCTACCCAATATATTCGACATTAAGTACTGTTCACGCCAAGCCAGGCCGCGTTTGAAATATTTCAGCTCGTTATCCAGCTCTTCCAATGATGCAGCGCAGGTGCCATGTTTTAGCCACTCATGCTTCCAGAAATAACCCAGTTTCTGTTGTCCATCTATGGTGGGCCAATAAGTTTTCAAGTTGGCCAGTATCTGGTCCAATTGATCCAAATCGAAGTCGGCACTTTTATTGCAAAAACTTGGTCCCATATGTCCCAATTTCGTTGGCCACACGCCATGTATAGTCCAGAATTCTTTCTTTTCGGGTAAAACGCAGGCATGTGTGCTGTCCTCCTCCCGCCAGTGGTAGCATGTAGTCACCGGCCATTGTTGTGTAAATATCAATATGTCAAAATCATGATCCTCATCCTCATGCTCAACGCTGGTATCTTCATTAGACTTTTCATTGCTGAAAAAGTCAAGGCTATCTTGTTGTTCGATAGTTTTTATTGCTTTCGCGTTGTCCTCGTATGACTCCTCCGAACTGCGTTCGATTGTAGAGCTGCAAGAAAAGTTGAGAATTTGTTAATTAATTTAATTTTGTTGTTATTGTAGTTGCAGAAATTTGATAAAGCTTTGGTGAAGGGTCCTGGATTTGCACTTTAGTATGTTAAATTACTTTCATTTTCGTTAAGTAGACTCAACTACATACATACTAGGTGCAGACTAAGCAGAGACTTGCAAATTAAATTTTATGGCTATTGATAAAAAAAGATAATCTTAATTTTATTTAAACGATTTCTTCTAAGGAAGAAGTTAATTTTTTTGAAATTTTTATGCCTTGCACAAGCAATATAGAGCTAGGCATGAAGTTCGTAACACCCAGAATGAAACGTTGAAGTCCTTATAAAGTGTATACATATGTAGGTATGTATATAAATGATCAGCATGATAAGCGAAGCCGATTTGGCCAGGTTTGTTGGCACACGACCTTAACTCCACAAGAAACCATTCATATGTTGGAATCGCAGATATCGGACCACTATAGTATATAGCTGCCGTATAAACGATCAAAATCAAGATAAAGATCGTTTTATACCATTTAATGTGATAATAAATGCAGCAGTGAAGGGTATTATAGCTGAAGCCGAAGTTAAGGTTTTTTCTTCCCTGTTTTTTTTTTTTTTTTATTTCCTTAATCAATAAAATTCATTTTTTCCAATTAATAATCATTAGCAGTTATCATTTCTGTTGTGCACCTGTTGTATTCGTAAATATTTACTTGTCAGTTTTCAAATTCGCATACTTAGTAAGCTCGTTAAAGCTTCACTAAATGTCACAAGCCAAGCAACATTGCGCTGAGGTGGCTACGCTGGCCGCCAATGGGAAAGACCTGTTTGACAGCTCAACCGTATCTGACTAAGCCGGAATTTCCCATTGTGAATATAAGCTCTGGCAGTGAATTACTTATCAACGATTCAATTCAATTCTGTGCTGTGCTGTGTTGTGTTGTGTACAAGTTTCATATCAATGATAAGTTCAAGGTTTTTCATCCTTGTAATTTGCATACAAGGATGCATTTTTACAATAACGAACGCCGATGGCTTGCCAACTGCTGACACTACATTGGCTGCCACTACAGTTAATGAAGTGCCAATAAGTCGCGCAAAAAGAGCAACAACAGGCGATTTGGTAGCGCATAGTGCTTTGAATTTCGCACACAATATTGCCGTGCTACTAAATGAGGATATGCATTATGGCAAAACCACGATTTTCTCACCCATAAGCATAATGTCATCGATGGTCATGTTGATGTTGGGATCAAAAGGCAGGAGTTACGAAGATTTAAGGCACATCTTCCGTTTGGATGTGCCACCACTGAGCGATGCATTATCTAATGCATTTCACTTAGAGTTCGGCGCCATGTTGCAGGAAATGCAAGATAATGCGATAACACTGCAGGCAAGAAATCGCGATAATTGGCGTAACACAAATGTAGCGTACAGTATACGAAATAAACCGAAAATAAGCGCAGAAAATGCAATTAACATGAGTAATGTGATAAAAATCGTAAACGGGTTGTTTATTAAAAGCGGTTATGAATTGAATGCGAACTACCGGTAAGCAGCCAACACATACACACACATGTATACATTTGTATATCATTCAATTTTGTTTTTTGGTATTTACAGAGATGTTATCAATTCGATTTACAAGTCTGACGTTATACCACTGGATTTCAAATTACCGCAAGCACGCGATTACATCAACGATTGGGTTTACAAAAACACTTTTGGCAAGATAAACGGTATCATAGCGGACGGCATACCCGCCGATACCGATGCCATACTTACGAGCGCTTTGTATTTCCGTGGATTTTGGGAGAGTCCCTTCATACAGAGTGCTACCATAATTGATAATTTCTTTCCGGACGGTCTGCAAGAGCCACCGATCAAAATACAAATGATGGGCACAGCCGGTGCCTACCCTTACTATTTTTCACCCGAGTATGATTGCAAAATAATTGGACTACCATATGTAAACAACTTCACCAGCATGTATGTTATACAACCGTCCTACTCGAGTCGTCATGTCTTGCGTAGGCTTCTAAAGAATCTTAGCGCTGAGAAAATCGAAGATATGATCTCGAAGATGGTCTATCAAAATGCCATCTTCGCTTTGCCAAAAATGCATTTATCGCAGAATATTAATATGAAACATATTTTCCGTGCGCTCGGTCTGCGTGATGTACTCGCGAGTGGTGAGCGTTTCAGTGCAACGCATTTGAGTAATTTGAACGAGAGAACGTGGCCGCGTGGGAAGCGTAACGTCGTCTTTCCCACAGATGGCACACCGACAACGGACCGTTTTCCACAAAGTTTCCCTCCCATTATGGCGCAGCAAAATGCACCTATCTACACAGAGCAGCTATTGCAACAAGCAGCATTCACCAACACACCACAATTATTACAAAACAATCCAGCCACCACTACAGAGCAACTGTTGCAGCAGTGGAGTTTTAAGCGCAATGGCAGCAATAATTTGCTCTCCGACCTTTATGTGGGCGATATTGTGCATAAGGTCGATTTGGTGGTGGATGAGAATGGCACAGAGGGCGCCGCCGCAACGGCGACTTATCTCAAACGCTCGGGTGGCAATGTGCTCTTCCGCGCTGATACACCGTTTCTGTTGCTGGTGCGTCATGATGCCACCAAATTACCGTTATTCTATGGTATCATCAATATACCAGCACCGAGTTTTGTTTGAAATTTTTTTGAGTGCAAAAAAACAAAACAAATTATAAATTTATAAAGAAAAAAAATTAAAAAATTTATAAAAAGAAAAAAATTCATAAATTTATAAGAGTATATACATATATAATGTTAATATGTTAAAGTTATAACATATATATTTCAACTAATGCTGCCTTTTTTCGTAAGAGTGAACAAATTTTCGTGGATGCAACATTTTTACTAATATACATACATTATAAGCTAACTTAAAATTTAGTATGACTAATATTTTTAAGAAAATTGTGCATAAGTGTGCATGTAAAAACTGAACAAAAAGTGAAAAAAGTTTTTAAAATGTTTTATTGTTAAAAAAATATGTGAGAAATATGCAAAAACGTTTTTAAAACATTTTATTTTAAGAAAAAAATATTTAAAAAATATTTTAAACTAAAAAAAACTATGAACTAAGAGAAAAATGCAAGATGTGCAGCAAATATATAAAAATTTTTAAGTGATATAATCAAAAATATTTAATTTTCAACTTGTTTTTATCGCTTATTTGCTATATATCTATGAAATTTTGTATGTAAGTTACTAAATTATTATATTTATGCCTTTGTACTTGGTGCCTCACATATTTAGCATACAAAAACACAAAAATGTGTATGTATGTATGTAGCTGCTAAGCAAATAAAATTTAATTAACAACTTTTATTATCAAAAAATTCGAAGTTTACATTTTGTACGCAATTTATTACAACTGTATGTATGTAATGTTGTATACACATATGTATGTATAAAATATGATACTATATATACATATATGTGCTTGAAATAAATCTGATTTCGTTAGGCAAAAATGTCGGCGCTGTTCAAAAATTGCCACAAATCATCAGTCAACAATTGTTAAAAAAGTGTTGGAAGTGTCATTACAAACAATTAACATTCACACCCCGTTTGTCACATACATACATACATAGTATGTACATAAGCAATACAAATTTACATGAATGATATTATTGACGGTCACCGTAACAAGCGCATGACATAATCACAAAAAGTCCCAAGTACCAAAATATTTGACGTACTCTCGTTCGACGAAATATTCACCAGTTTATTGTTGAATTTTATAACCTATAAACTTTTTTCCCAACTAAATTCCGAGATTTGCTCATAAAAACTACTTTGTGTATTGCAAATTTTCAGCAAAGCCGACTGATTAATTTTATAAATAAATATTTTCGCCTTTTTATGACCATATTCAGCGTTGAGTATGGGTTAGTACACAAATCCATGCATACCATAACTTGTATGTCTGTATGTATGCTTCAGAAACGCACTTTAATTTCACCGAAACACTTCAATAAGAAAAAATACTGAAAAATCCAGAATATTTGATGACATCACAATTATGTTTTATATTATATACATATGTACATACATATACGCTTATATATACATTATAAATAACGCATTTTAGTTATATAAAGGGTAATTTGTTATCAATTGCACACAAAATCCAAATTTGCAAGAAAAAAGTCGGCAAAGTTAAAAATAACAAAATTTCTAAACAATAATATTAACAAACAAAAATAGCCACAACAATAAAAACAAAAACAATTAACATGCAAATGATTTGCAAACGAAGTTCGGATGCTTAGAACTAGTTTACGCTCACTAAAGCATTATCAAGTACGAGGTGTGCTCAAAAAGTTTGGTGACTTTTAGTTTTTATCAAAAGCTTTTTTGTTTTCATGAAATTTAGTTGTTGTTTTTTAAATTTAAACAGATTTTAAATATATTGAAATTTACAAAAAAAAAAAAATTCAATAATAAATATTATTACCTTGAAAATAATACCCCTTAAAGATAATAAATTAAAATTTGTAATAATAAGTAAAGTCTTCTAAAAGCTATCTCAAATCTTCAAAGCTCTACTACTTCGTACTTTTTTTGATATAATCTTTTGACCTCAAGTTCTAGATGTGTATTTTCTAACGTTTCAATGATAAATTGGAGTTCATTCCGTTTACTTCTCTGGTAAAGTAGTAATCTTCCGTCTATAGTGAGCACGAAAGAACTGAGTTTGTTAACATTACGAAGAGATCCGACTATCGTGTGAATAAAACCAAGTGCTTTACGTGGGACCCAACCATCCAGAGAGCGATAAAATCTGAGCTCGTTCCGTTTAATAAAGGTCTGTCGGCCGTCAGTATGATAAAACCGGAGTTCGTTCCATTAACGAGGGACCCGTCTGTTAAGAGTACGAAAAACACGAGTTTATTTCTTTATAAACGGACCCAACTGTCGGGGTAACGATGAAACAATGAAGCTGATTTTTTTTTTTTTTACAAAGAGGCCCAACCGGCAGGAAAAACGATGAAATCCGAGTTCGTTCAGTATATTAGAATACCGTCTGTCGTGAGCTCGATAAATCCGAGTTCATTCCGTTTGCGAAGAGATCGTATTATCGGGAGAACGATAAATTCCGAGTGTATACCGTTTACTCGACTCAAATTTCGGGAGATCGATTTATACGAGTTCGTTCTGTTTACGAAGAGACCTGACTGTTCTATGAACGATTAATCTAAGTTCGTTCGGAATTAATGAGTTTTTTTTTAATCGTAGCTCTTCTGAGCGCTTTCGTTTAGACGAGTCTGCTTTCGTTTCGATCCAATATTTATACAGTTATTTTTTGGATTAATTTTTTTTTTTCAAATTAGTAAAAAATAATATTAAAGAACGATGCAGAATGGTCAAAATTTGACCGGATATAAATCTGGGTACATTCCGTTTCCTCAGGAAAATTGGTCTATATAAAAAAAATGATTTCTTTTTTTTTTTGTAAAAAATCTTAATATTATTGAACTGACAATATTTGACTGGATTTATATTCGGGGCCATTGCGGTTTCTCGGAAAGTTTGGTCTGGTAATACTGAAGAGTGATGCAGAATTGACAATCTTTGACCGAGAGCTTGGTCTTGGTAAAAAAGTTTCGTCATTGTCGTTTTGAGAATGTTCAGAGATGCCAACTATACTAGCAACAAAGCAATAACTTTTTCTGAATACACATGTATAAACACCCTGTATAAAATATGTATGCGTGCCGTTATTAGTTCTTTGCTATTAAAAATCATCGAAAGCCTCATCATGCGTAATTTTTTTTAGCAAAACAAACAAACAGTGGCGATAATTTCGAACTAATGGCGATAAGCTGGCTGATGTATTGAAGCTTTGCTATTACTATTTGCTTCACCGTAGTAAAAATGGGTCGCTTATAGTTTCAAAACCAACTCAGGAAAATGATAATTCTATTGTTACTTTGCATGCGAGCTGATGGAGCAAAAGTTATTTTGCATTTTGTATGAAATTCTATATGATTTTGCCAGCACAACTGGTTGCGTCTGAGTCACAAAGGAATAATTAATTTCGAACAATAAATGCATCGGTGAATCCCGGTGCGCTGAAACGTGCGCTAATTCAATTTTTTAAAGCCAGATTTATCAAATATTGGACTACAATTACTCAACTGCTGAGTTTTGCAAGCAAGTAAGGGCATGCAGTACACATTTTTTTTACCCTGGAGCTGGTTTCGAAGAACTCTTTTTTTGCCCACACACACCAATCCATTTAACACCTTTCCTTATGGTCGACACCGGTGAAAGACCTTGTTTCCTGTCCTTCGCTTCAGATAATGTCCTGGCCTATCTTCCATGGGTTTAGACAAGCCTTAAAACAACAATAAAGAGAGTTTTAAAACAGCTTTTCTGAGGTCAAAAGCTTCGATGTAACTGGAGTAGACCCGGATTTTTATATGGCAAGCCCACTTATTATCTTCTATTCATTTTCCTATTGGTCCGGCTACCTAAAAAGCTCGTTTTGTGTTGCTGTTGTAGCGGCAGAATTCTGCCGATTCGACAGTCTTTGGCCGGATAAAAATCGTGGGAACGAATCAGCTCATTTTTTTGTCCTTTCTTTAAATGACGTTCTAGCCCATCTTTCAACGGTTTAGGCAACCTTTTCAAAACAAAGAAGGATTTCAAATCAGCTTTTCCGTGGTCAGTGGATCTTATGTAACTGGAAAGGATCTGGATTTTTATTTTGGAAATGAGTTGACAGCTCAGATGCCTTTCTAAAATACCAGCGTTTGTCAAAAAAATGTGTCGCCTTAGGAACTTATAATATTCACTATCCAAGCGGAGTACCAAATAAGTGAGGAAGAGGAACAAATCGTAGAGATGTTCCCAAGACAGTCGGTCTAAGTAACCGTAATGAAATAAACACACTCAAAGAATACGATCCCGCTGCATCAAGCCATCTGTACCGCACCTAAACAGCTGACAATTCAAGAATCCGAAGAAAAATCAAATGAGCAGGTGTTCAGAGATAAACAAAGTCCAGTAAAGTTGTTCGCTCGTGACACTTATCAAGGTAAATGGACAACTGTTTTTCAGTGTAAATTGTCAGGCGTCTACAAAGACTTTAGAGCAACGTAAATTAGTCAATTCTGAATGTATTTGTTTGTCCAAGCGTTTGGTGAAACTCGCAGAAAAAAAACAAAGCGAGAGGGAAATCATGATCAAGCTTCGAATTAATGAACCATTTATCGTTCTGTTAAGAATGTGTTTCGCGCGCTTCGCTCAACTTATGGTCAACATAATCGGTCTACTGAGCGTACTTGTATTCGCAAGACCATCACCCATCTTGAGACCCAGCATTCATTATTGTATAATATTCGACCGAATAGACCACGTCCAGCACCCAGTAAAGAAAATATAGCAGCTGAAGCTGAGAGTGTACAGGAAAACCTTTAGAGTCGATTTGGCGCTGTTCTCAGCAACTCGGACTGACGTTTGGAACGACTTTGCGCATTTTACGTTAAGCTCTTAAATTGAAAGCGTACAAAATACAGCTGTGCAAGAACTGAAGCCGATCGACCTTCTCAAGCGACATTGCTTCGCTCTAAGATGTCTTAATTTTTACTGATGTACTGCTTGCACATTCGGAAGGACGGACAGTCACCCGGACCACCACTTCCGTAACAAATTTCTTCGATTTCTCCTGTGTAAGTCCTGTTAGGAGAAATATCAGATTTTGATAGACTAAATTCAAAAATTTTTTTTTTGTTTCTTCGTTCCTGTTTTTTTAGTGATTGTAGCTACATACTATAAAACATTTCCAAAACATTGTTTCAAAAGTTGTACGATATAAGTTGTTGGATATAAGATTCCACAATTCAGCTGTTTTGAGACTTACTTCAAGACAATTCCTTTTCGACACTAAGCGGGATTGTCCGCATAGAATTTAGACTTTACATATCTCCACAGATAAAAGTGGAAGTGTGTCACCGAAGTGCTCTCTCAATAAATCCATTGATTGATGCGATGTGTTAGAAGTGGCGCCGTCTTGTTGAAATTTGGCTCAAAAACACCGGTTCTCCTTGGTACTGCACGCTTTTTGGACCTTCCATTGCATGACGTCGACGACAACTTATCTTATCCTTACCATCGTAACGGGGACTAGGTACGGGGACACAACCTCGAGTTGCCACGAGAAACAAGAGTGACCCTTGCGAAGCTTCGTTCTGAATACTGTAGCAAGTTAAACTCTTACTTATCCAGAATTGACCCCGACATGCCAAATATATGTTCAACATCGAGTCCTAACATGACTCTAACCGCCTTCTCCTATGGACCGACCCAGTCGAAACAGCTGGGACCTTTGGATGATTTTCGATTTTCTAACAAAACTTATATCGAATATGTCGATCAGTTATACATATCATATATCCACATATTTGAGTGTTATGAAAAAAAATTTTTTTTTCGTTTGGTACTCGGAAAAATTTCCTAGACACCTCTAAGAAAGCCTCTCCAAGCATGAGTTTTTAATTGTAACCGAAGGTCCTCCTCTTGACATACAGTTTTCTATTTTTTTCTTATTATCAGATAGAAAAGTTTATATCTCGCTTCCAACTACTTAAAAAAATATATTGTTCCTTAGATTTTGTAGGAAATTTAATGCTCTACAAAAAAGGTCTATTATGATTTTTTCGTAAACCCAAACGTTTAAAAGATATTAACAGTTAAAGTTTGATTAATTTTGGTAAAATTTTTTATTTCTTATGAATTTTATAACTCAATGAAAAAAGAAGATTTTTGGAGGCCTTTTTTCTAATTACTGTAAAGAAAAAATTAAACTTTTTTGATCCACCTAATATGCATTGATATTTGACGATGAATATCTCGTAAACGCTTAACTTAATCGAAAAATCATAAGAGACCATTTTTATAGAGCAGTAAATTTCCTACAAAACTGTGAGTTTCATCATTCATAAATATTTTTTTCATTGAGTTATAAAATTCATAAGAAATAAAAACTGTTCCCAAAAATAATCAAACTTTAACTGTTAATATCTTTTAAACGTTTGGGTTTACGAAAAAATCATAATAGACCTTTTTTGTAGAGCATTAAATTTCCTACAAAAACCTAAGGAACAAGATATTTTTTTAAGTGGTTGGAAGCGAGATATAAACTTTTCTATCTGATAATAAGAAAAAATAGAAAACTGTATGTAGGAGGACCTTCCCGTTACAATTAAAAACTCATGCTTGGAGAGGCTTTCTTAGAGGTGTCTATCAACCTATTTTTCCGAGTACCAAACGAAAAAACAATTTTTTTTTTGAATCACTAATGTATATATACATATATATGTATGTATGTATGTGCTTGGATTCCGATCCCCTGGTTGACGTTTTGCACCTTAAGCTGCCCTGGCTTTGATTCCTGCAAGTTGCAAGAGTATAAAATGTTCGGTTGCACCCGAACTTTGCACTTCCTTACTTGTTGCTTTTTTTGTTGACAATATCTTTCACACACTCACACATTCTATATATTTTAAATTAATATGCCTAACCAAGCACGATTTATTTACAATATATGCAACTTAGGGTCTTTCAGTACAAAAAGTCATACACACACATACACCCACACACATGTATTACTGTTGTTTACCGAATTGATTTTGCCAATACTCACATTTTGGCCATAAACACATACATACACACATATGTAGGTATTTTCAGTCGAAATCTTTGCATTTTCACTTTATGACATTGTTGTTGTTGTTTTTTTTTTTTTCATATGTGTGTCCATATTCGTTTGTTACCGTTGCCTGACTTACCTAATCACGTCCAGCCACTGCGTGCTGAAGAGCAACGCGCCGAAAGTGAGCCACAAAGTACACCTTCGCCCCATTTTCGCACGGTTTGCCACTGCTCCGTTCGGGTTCAGCGAATTTTGCGTATTTTTCGACGAATTTCGATTTTTATTCGGTTTATTGATATTTGATATAATTTCAAGGTGTTTGCTTGTTAATATTAAAGTTTCGTTTTCGTTTGCGCTCAACACTGCCGCCTCTGCAACACTCACCAAACACTCTGTGTATATGTATAGCTATATACCTGCGTTTGTTGTTGTTGTTATTTTTTGTTTAGTTTATCTATTTAAGTTTTTATTTGCTTTTCGTTTTTTTTCTATACTTAAGCAATGCGCTTTGTTGTTGTTGCTGTTGTTGATATTGTGTGTATTTGTTGTTGCTTCAATTTGTTCATTGTTATTGCACTTTAAGTAACAAATAAATACGGGTCTCGCGTTGCGCACTAATTTTCTTCAAGAGTTTTCGTCATTTCTTTAAATTTTCTGACATTTTCTCGCATTTTTTCGTTTGTTATTGCTTCACTCTGCATTCACTGACATTTCACTTTACAAGTTTATACTTTGTTTTCTGTATTTTTCGCAGCAAAATGTCAAAATACTTTTTTATTTCGTTTAGTAGTTTGCTTGTTTCAGATGCGTGAAACAACCCGTTTGATATTCACTTAGAAAAAGGTACACACCGCTGCCTACCTACTTGCTGTATGCCTTATGACTTTGCTCTCTTTTACAGCGCCTTTACACTCTGCATTTTAGTGGCGCTCTAATGTGGCACTAAATTTGGCGAGCGCATGTTATTTTGAACTCAACTGTAGTGCTTTTGGTAGTCTTCAGACAAGCTGGCAGCAGCAGCAACAAATAAACTGTGCTCTTCGGGTGAGCAATCGTCAGCGAAAGAGCGAAGAGAGTCGCACCTTTATTAGCGACGCATTAAAGGGGCTACTAAGAGCAAGCGTTTTCAAAGCATGATACTGGGTGTTGCATTTTCTATCAATAATGCCAAGATTTTTGTAAATACATATATTTTTTTTGTTCGTTTTGACATCGTGTTGCCATAGATATTTGAAAACTATTTTTAATTAAAAAAATTTTAAATAAGTTTTTTTTTAAATTTTTTTATTAAAAACTTGGGACCAGAATTTGTTAATTCCATTTTTGGATTAGACTTTTGAAAATTAGTATTAATTAAAAACACATTAAATTAAAAAAAAAAAAATTAAATCATAATTCAAAAAAAAAAAAAATATTTGACGATTATTTATAATTGAAAAAAAATTTAATTCATAACATATTTTTATTATATATTTAGTATTCAATTTTTTTATTCCGGTTTTTGGATTAGTTATTTGAAAATTATTTTTCATTAGCAAAAAAATTAAATTCAAAAACAATTTTAATTCTTTTTTTTAATTTTTCAATTACAGACGAACTTGGAATAACAACTTTTTCAGTTACATTTTTGGATTTTAAATTTGAAAATTATTTTTAATTAAAAAATTTTGAATTCAAAAACAATTTAAAAATTATATTTCAAACACATATTTTAAATTTTTAATTCAAAAAAATATTTTTATTAGACACCTAGTATTCATTTTATTTTTTTTTTTTGTTAATCCAGTTTTGGTTCAGATATTTCAAATTTATTTTAATAAAAAAAATTTAATTCAAAAAGAATTTAAAAATTTTTATTCAATTTTTTAAATTTTTTTTTTTCAATTATAAACTAACAATTTTTTCAATTCCATTTTTGGATTTGATATTTAAAAATTATTTTTAATTAATAAATTTCAATTTAAATTTGTTTAATTTTAATTCAAAAACATATTTTCAATGACGTACTCGGTATTCAAATTATTATTTTTCTTTTAATCCGACTTTTGGTTTAGGCATTTGGAAATTATTGTTAATTAAAAAAATTGTGATTAAAAAAATTAAAGTTTTAGTTTAAAAAAAAATATAAACTTCGGATTTAATTTTTTTTAATTTTTCGAACATATTTTAAAGATTAGAAACTTAAAAAATTGCTTAAATCAAATTTTTGAGATTAAAAAATAATAATTTAAATGTTAATTCAATTATTATTTTTAATGCATTATTTGCAACCCTGCTCTGGTCACATGAGTATTAAAAAACCGTTAGTCAAAGTAACGTTAGATGATCTGAACCATACGAGAAGTGGAATATGGCTAAAAATGGAAATGGAAAAAATGAAATTTCTAAATATCAATTTTTTAAGGAAAAATAATAAGTAGGCCCTTTAAATAAATTATACATACATATGTAAACCAAACAAATATTAAATTAATAAAAAATATTAAAAAAAAAGTTAAATAAAATCTTTTTGGCAACTCTCTCAACATCAGAGCTAGTAAAATGCAAAGACCTTTTAAATGGTACCTGAGAACCTTAAACACCCCTAAATCGCTGTTTGCATGCCGTGAAGCAAAGAGAAATTTTCGAAATCATTTAGAGAGAGTGAAGAGAAAAATTTCAAAAGCAAATATTAACATCATTTTATACCTCAGCGACCTCTATATTTGAAAATTTCGAGATATATTGTCGAATATCCAAACCGGAAATCGCTTCTATACTTCCTGTGATTCTTAATATACATACAAGTATGTATGTACGCAGCAAGATATATGACTATATTTTAAAACCTCTGCCAATGCCAGGCATCTTGTCGGACTTATCTCTAAGGCATCTCTAAGGACTTAAGTCACCAGCACCTTCCAACCGTTGTGAGTGGTTCTGCTTATGAAAGACAACAAAACAATAACTACAACTACGACAAGACCATAACCATTGCCGACGACTAAAGACAGCGGCAACGACAAGAACGCCCGCGCAGGTAAGGGGTGTTCATGAGTTAAAAGTAAGAAGTTGCATGCAGCGGCGCTCAGCAGGTGATATCCACTGCGGCCGCTGAGAATATATCGAACACCACCAACATTCCTCCAACCAGGCTCACCTGCTCGTATTCGGAGAGTCATAACGGGCTTGTACCGGAGGTGGTCGAAAGAGGAGAAGAAGAGGGCAGCAGGTCTGTCCCATGAGGAAGGGCATGAGATAGCCTTATATGGCACCCCCAGGAGGAAAGAACTCGTGAGAAGGTCGAAAAACTGGTGCGTAACAGGGTTAGAGGCAGCAGTGTCTCCACTGCACCAAAGGAGCGTAAGAGCTGAAATACTGCTTGTGGTCAGCAAACGGAGTAGCGGGACTCGGAGTCGTGGTCCAGTCAATGTTAATCTGACCGTAAGGACGACAGAGGGTCAACTATGCCCAGGTGGCTAGAGATCAACTCTCCGTAACAAATCCCCCTCGGGTGGCTGAGGGACAGTGCAGATATGTATGGATGGTTGTGTTGCCTTTGAGCTATTCGGCTGAGACTCTGGAATCAAGCGAGCTTACCGCTCTACAATATCTCCTCCTGAAAGAGGTATGCATATACATATGTAGAGGGTGTGGGTACCCAGTATCGTTCCACGGATGTATTTTAAGGGCGGTATGCTGCAGGGGGATTACAAAGACCAGAAGAGTTCTAATTTGGTTCGAATCGCTACCAAGCTGGTAGACTAGAAGGATCCCGTCCTATGAGCACATTTCGCTCATGCATATGATGACGATATTCCTACCCAGATGTGCAAGCAAGCAATTTATATTTTTTCTCGGTACCGTCAACCAAAACGAGGGAATTAATACCTCAGCCTGACCTGTGGTCGATAGTAAAATTGAGAATTCTGCATGGAAGAGCTTCGACAACGAAGTTACTGACTTCGTCCTGGCAGCGGCCTACTTTTCATAGTGGACTGTTGCAGGAGAAACAAGTTGCTCTTCATCCTGGGATGCGATGTAAACGCACACAGAATGAGCCAGCTGGGACTGCAAAACATGGTGTATGTCCCTTCTAGAATTCATAATTAATAATAGTCAGAGAATTAGGAATGTGGAAATATGACTGAAGGGCTGGACATCACCTTGAGTAATGAACCCATGGCTGGACTGAACTCACAGTGATGGGTGTCAAGAGAACCGTCAATGTCGGATCACAGAATCAGAAGATTCGGACTGAAGGAAGAAACTACAGAACACCTGCTCATCGATTGTACAGCAGTCTGCAGACGCCTTGGATTTATGTTACCAAATATGGATTACGTCACCTCAATAGCACCTAGCAGTATATTGGAATTTATTAATATGCTGTTGCTAAGTGAGTTATTGTGACTTAGGAGAGATCACAATGGATCTTAGGCCTCATTTATTTATCTGTCTACCTTTCCATATCTTACATAATAATTGACTTAAAACTATAAATAAACAAAAAACGAACCAAAAACCTTATAACTATATTTTCCATTCCAAAAGTCTAAAACCCAGGCATACAAATAATTTAGAGTAGCTAAAATTTCTGGTATATGTGTATGTATGTATATTATATGTACATTTGTAGTATTTCTATATAAATGTATATGTGCCTCTTCTATCGAAGCGTCACTCTGTCTCGAGAAATCGTTCGACCTACATCGCATTATCTTTCTTTTCTACAAAAAATAATTGGCATGAAACTGCTACCAGTGTTTGGAAATCGTTTTTTTGTTTTGTTTTTTGGGTAATTAATAACAAAGCAATTACACTTTAACTAGGTAGCTTCTTATCAACAGTGGCGTAGAAAATATTCGTATGTACACTATATATACACATGTATGTTTGTGTGCCCATAAGTTTATGTTCTTTGAACGTTTGGAATTTGCGACTTGAAAATGTGAACGGTGTACTCATCACGTAAATGTGGGCTTATGAATTATGAGTGATTTATTATTATTAACCGAATGACTAACCTCCTACCGGATAAAACCGACGCGGAGGGCGTAATCCGCATACGTACGGAGTTAACCGGGTTATGAAAGGCAAGAGAGTTTTTTAAGCGCCGAATTCTAAAACTGCTCAGCTAAGATTTTCATTCAGAATTTTTGGTAAGAGTATTATGTCAAGCGTTTCCGTGCGACTAGTACTTAAGTTTAGGTAAATTTATAAGCTTTAAATGACTAGTGTATGAAGGGCATGGAGGTAGACTTAACCTAGAATCCCATCGGAAATGCCCTAAGACGAAAAGCAAAAATTGTTTTTGAACAGATTCTAACTTGTCAGAATGGATTTGTCAACTAACGTTTCATACAATATAGCAATTTTCTAATACAGATCTAACCAAATTTGTAAAAGGTGTTTTCATTTCATACGGATCGAAATAACCTAAATAAATTACCTAATACCTTGTATTTAGGAGATTGAGCCTCAACTCGAGTCACCACAAAATGGCATCAAAGGTATTGATGAACACCTCGTAGTCATTTTGAAAAGCCAGTGATCAAATATGGAAACGAAAACCAGATAGTGTTTATATTGTTGTGGCAGCTCGAATATGCCATAAATACACTAAAGAGCGCTCTGAGTTTATCTTCCGTGAATTAATTCTAATTCTGATAGTTTCAGGGTGCGCTCGATTATCTTGTAAACGTATGAAGTATACTCAGATGCCCTTGTTTCCTGTCAACGATCTTTAGTACTCTGTTTAGCGAACTTCAATGTGATTACAAGTCGATTTTTGATGAACCACGCGTGTGGCCCTGAAATAGGCTACCACAAAAAATAAGTTCAAGATGCCGTATTGACAGATCGCCGATTAAAGGGGCGAAGGGGTCATTGACGCTTTTTTAGTAAACCGAAATAGTTTCTGTGTCATTTCGTGACCATTGATAAAAATGGAACCGTTTGTGCCTAAAATCAAAGGAAAGACAAAACAGTGGTCTCGGTAAACCTACTCTGAAAAAGTATAGATTACCCTAAAGCCCGAAGAGATATCCCTGGGATTCATAAGCTGAGTTCTACTTGGATTACCTGAAGAAGAACAAAACAGGTTCTACTATGCCGAATTATTGTATTGTGTTCAAGCTGAATTGTGAAAAAACGATCGCTTTTTGGGCGAAGATACAATGAAAAAAGTGCCCTATCAATGAAAGCTCCGCCTTCGTCACAACAAAATTTTAAAATTTTCTGGAATTGATGTCGTGCAATTTTTTTGTTTCCAAACCCTTAAAAAAATTTCTTGACGTTCAGAAAGTTGAGTCGAATGAAGAGATAATCCCAACCAAGGAGAACTACTTTGTAGAAATTTAAAATACAGATTAGTTAGATAGGTTAAGGAAGTTGGAGAAATATTTTAAAAAAATTTTCGTTTTTTGTAAGCTTTCTGTAGATTTCCGATTGGTAGGCGGAGACCAACTTACAATTATAAATCCCAGAATTTTATGTCAAGAAGTTTAACAGTAAGCTAAGTCGATTGAGCAATGTTGACCTTTCTGTCTGTATATACGCGAACTATTTCCTCAGTTTTTGAGACAGAGATCTGCAATTTTGCATAAGCCCTTCTCTTTCTCTCTCTGCACTTTTTTCGGAGCTGCCGGCAACGGATCATTATAGCACATTTATCATCAAATCATGATTAAGATCTTTTTTGTAGCCTTTTTTGCTATTAAAGAACCTATAAAGAGTATTAAAGCTTGGACAGCTGAAGATAACTTTCCTTGTTTTTGTTTTCTAGGATTTTCAATTTTTCTAATGTCATGAATCCACTGCCGCCAGAGAGCATTTTGATCAAGAAACGTACTATATCAACAATTTATGAGCTAATCGGTCTAAAAAATCACATAAAAATCAATATTTTAGCTAAACATATTTCCTATTTGTAGACATATCACTTTCGATTAATTAATTATATATTCGTACATATATTCCTATTTACATATGTACATATATAAAGATAATCTAACCTATATGTAAACTAATTTTTTGACAGATGGTCGCAAAGACAAAAAAAAACACAAAAAAGTCAATAACAACCAACAAAATCAGAATCTATATAAACCGTGTGCGATTTGTTGCTGCAATTGATTGTTGTAATTGTTGTTAATAACGTGTACTTACATGCATATGTGATTTTACAAACAAAGCGCTGTGCAAATACATTTTGTTGTTAGTTGCCATCAAATCGATCAATTATTATATTTTCAATTAACTGATAAATCCAATTTACATATTGTACGAGCACACAAACACACACACACGCACACACAAATCAGTCGACATATCGCACTTAATGCGCGGCGATAAAGCCGTAGCCGCGCTATCGAGTGGCAACACATACATGCTGAAGTACATATGTATTAGTTGCATATGTTATGGCCACCACTGTACCAACATGTGTGTGTGTTTGTATGCATTAATGTATGTTAGTATGCATTATTAACCGCACATTTGCTACTTTGTTCGCATTATACATTAAAAGCACTTAACAAATCATTTTAACCGTAAAAAAATTAATCACACACACACACATACATATGTAAATGAACCTACATACAAATGTAGTTTAATAGGAGACACATCCTCGATAAAATAGGTGGGTTACCTGGTAGGAAAATAATAATGAAGATCATTAAACAATTAAACAAGTAATTTGTCAATTTTCACAGACCAGATATTCTCCCCAAGGTCTACTACTAGCATCTACTACTAGGTTTATCATTTCATATGTCTCTTCCTCTGCTTCGCCTGGCAGGTACTGCGCCGAATACTTTCAGAGCTGGAGTGTTTTCATCCATTCGGTTGACATGACGTAGCCAGCATAGCTGCTGTCTCTTAGTTCGCTGAATTATGTCAATGTCGTCGTATATCCCGTACAGCTCATCATTCCATCGACAGCGGTATTCACCAATGCCCAAAGGACCATAAATCTTCCGCAGAACCTCTCCCTTGAAAAATCACAACGCCGACTCATCAGATACTGTCATCGTCCACGACTCTGTGCCACATGGCATGACGTGAATGATGAGTGACTTGTAGAGTTTGGTCTTTGTTCGTCGAGAGACGACTTTACTTCTCAATTAGCTACCCAGTCCGAAGTAGTACCTGTTGCCAAGAGTTATTCTGCGATGAATTTCGGGGCTGGGATTGTTGTTAGTGTTCATACTAGTTCCAAAATAGAAGAAATTATATACGACTTCGAAGTTATGACTGTCAACAATGACGTGGGAGCCAAGTCGCGAATGTTTGTTTGATGACAGGAGATATTTCGTTTTGCCCTCGCTCACAACTGAACTTATTTGTTTCGCTTCTTTGTTCAATTTGGAGATAGCAAAACTAACGGCGCGGTTGTTATGGCCAATGATATCAATATCATCGTCGTACGCCAGCAGCTATGCGCTCCTGTAGCACATTGTACCTTATCATTTGATATCGAACGAGAGGCCCTTCCCGATCCTGATGGAGCTTTTTCTCAACGTCAGTTTACACAGCCGTATTGGTTTTGCGGGAATATCAAAGGCAGCTTCTTTTCGTGATGTCAAAAGGAGCTTTGAAATCGACGAAGAGGTTGTGTGTGTCGATTCTATTTTCCCGAGTCTTGTCCAAGATTTGGTGCATGGTGATTATCTGGTCAGTTGTTGATTTTCCAAGCCTAAAGCCACACTGATAAGGTCGAATCAGTTTGTTGGCGATGAGCTTTAATCTTTTACATAATACGCTCGATAGAACCTTACATATATGCGATGTTGAAGAGGCTTATAGAGCACTCTTAAATTCTAATCGTTGGGCATGCTCTCGTCGGACCATATTTTACAAGAAAGCTGATGCATGCTTCAGTTTATCAGTTCTTCGCCGCCGTGTTTGAATAGGCGGCCCCTACGCTTTGTTGTTCTTCCGGCGGGTAATTGCTATTCGAACTTCTTCATGGTCGGGCAATGGTACGTCTGCTCCATCGTCATCGATTGGGGAATCGGGTTCGCCTTCTCCATGTGTTATGCTTTCTCTGCCATCAGCAGATTGGAGAAGTGTTCCCTCCATAATTTCAGTATGCTTTCGCCATCAGTCCTTAGATCACCTCTGAGGATTCTACAAGGGTATGCTCTGGTCTTGAAACCTTCTGTTAGTCGGCGCATCTTTTCGTAGAATTTTCGAGCATTACCCCTGGCGTCCAGCTTGTCAAGCTTTTCGTACTCACGCATTTTGGCTTCTTTCTTGTTTTGTGAGAAAATGCGTCTCTCTTTCTTTTCATCTCTCGGTATCTGTTCCAATGTATAATTTTATATATTTATTAACGATAAGGTGCTTAATTTCCTACAGGGCACGCACAAAACCTTTTTATCTACAGTTTCAAAGTATTTTGGTCTTGGGGTTTGTTGGCAAAATAGTAATGTAATGTGTCTCGATTACAAATGCATTACAGTTTGATGTTGACAATAATTTAACATATGCTTTAATTTTCCCACATAAACAATAAATAATAAATTATTTGATTAAACCTAAATGGTTTTTGTGATTTTCCCCTAAATAATGAGCATAAGCGCTATCTAACCATTTACGTAGGTGAAGCTTTTTACATTGCTAATAAATAATTAGTTACTCAGACGTTTATAAATAGAAATATTTGGATTTATATGGACATATAAGTATATACAAAGTGACGCCTAAACCTTCACCAAATGCTTACCGGAGTCTTTTCTCCAATTTGCGAGGCATTGATGTCAGCGGAACAGCCTGTGAAAAATCAATAGATCTATGTTTAGCTGCTTGGCATCAGAAATATGGTGAAAGAATCTGTATTGGTTGCCGAGAGTTGGATTCTTAATAGAAAACTATTTTTTTTTTATATTAGTCGGAAGCTGTGAGCGAAGGCAACCTGGGGGAGAGATGTCTCGCCTTCCACCTGATGTTTTTTGTCTACCCAGAGGATACTTGGTCTAAAACCGGAAGTCGTGAGCTGCTTGAGCCATATGTAAAAGAATCGTTTCAGGCCACTCCCAAGTCCATGGAGCTCAGAGAATTTTCCTCACTTGCGTGAACTTCTATACAAGACTCCATCCTCCAACATCCTTTAACTTCTAACTACCGAACGAAAATTTAGGGAGTTTTTAGTAAATTGGATCCTTGTTCAAGCATCGAATTTTTTAGTATTTAGGAATCTCCACAAACTATGGAAACGACAGTGATACTTTGGAGTACAAAAATACTTCAAGGTTAGAGAAGTCATATCAAAAAATTTAAATGGTCATGTTAAGTTGATGGTTCAAAAAGCATTTCATGATCACATCTTCCATCTCAGATCTGAAAGAGTCCATATTTTCCGCGCTCATTCCTTTACTTAAAAGTCTAGGACGTTACAATATCAATCTTAAGTTCTGTTAATTTCTCGAGTATTCTGCTGCCCAAAAAATTGGCAAAAAATACAAAGTGGACCAGTCTAAGCAAAGATTTTATTTTTATAATTAATTTCCTGAAATGTGGAATTCATTGCATTTCAACAATTTCCTCATCTTAGTAGATATCTAGAAGTAACAATTTCGCCAGTAAATCCAGAGCTCCAAATTACTCGATTATCGCATAAGTTCTCTCACTTTCGTAGATAATCTATCATATTTTTCCAGCACCTTGTTTCCTTGGACTTTGTATCCATTCATCTCTTCACACTAAAGCTTCTGCTTTGCTAGATCTTATCTCTCACTGGTTGTTTTGCATTTAAAACACAAAAGCTGAAAAATGTCACACACATTCTATATAGAACGCACATATGTATGTAGGTCCCTCGTTGATCCATCTCATCTGCTCTCTTCGTCTGCTTGGATGTAATATGCAAGGATCCAAATGTGATGCGGTTACACTATTGCGTTTAATTGTTCGTCTAGAGATTTAGAAGTTGTTACAATATTATTTCCGATGGAGGCTTGCCATTTGAGGAATGTTTCGAAAAGTTTCGGAAAGCTAGTTGTAGAAATCATGCTCAATATTTGTACTACATGCTCGGCCAACGTCTAAAAATATGTCTTTAATCAGTAAAAGCCACGACTTAGAGAACACATTTGAGCAAATTTGGCTTGTATAATAATTGTATAAAAATTTTCAACTGTCTTCCGTGGCATAGAGTGCCAACTATGATGATCCTTTAACCTTTCGAGAATATTCTTGAGACAGTTAAATATTAAAAAGAAAGCAGTTAAATACTAATAATCATAATTAATTTTTCTGTGGGTCCTTGACTAGCTGTCTAAGGAAGTTCCAGCTTTAGGTTATACTGACCGACTGTCATACATAGACCTACTGGCTCTTAGTAATGCCCGATGGAGGCCCAGATGCATAGACGATGACAACATCTGATGCGTCGACGTTGCGAGTTTTCGAGAGAAAGGTTCTGCAGAAGATTTATGGTCCTTTGCGCATTGGCCACGACGAATATCGCATTCGTTGGAATGATGAGCTGTACGAGATATGCGAATGTCAGCCGAATGAAATCACTCCAGCTCTGAGAATATTCGAAGCAGCATCCGTCGGGGGAAGCAGAGGAAGAGCAAGACATCCATTCCTTTGGAAAGACCAGGCGGAGAAGTCCTGGCTATAGAAATCATCATATGGACTTTAACGCTTTTTGCGAACTTTAAGAGTAACTTGATATCTAATTTAGATCTCCATCTAGTCCTTGAACTACGAAGCTCCTACATATCTACACTGAGTTCAAGATAATGCGGGACAAAAGCAATGGAGGTGTCCCTGCGTCTCTCTCATGCACTACTTCCATGCACTTTCTGCATGTATCGTCATAACTTATGCCCCTCCGGTGCGCCTATGATGCCAGTAGGTTTTGAACTGTCAAGAGACCAACAACCGTTATGCAGACCTTTCAAGACCCTACTCTTCAACACCGTGTGAACCTCCTTCGAGGCTCTTTCATATGATCTTGGCGATCTTGCAAGTCCTTAAGGCATTCCATCTCGCCCTGATCTGACTATCATCCCTTATGGAAATTTCAATTTTAGCGGATTATGTTTTTAATTTGTTTTTCATATAAGAATATTTTGCTATTGCATATAATTCTCCCGCTTCTAACAGTATGAGTTCAGAGTTAATAAAATTCTTAAAACAATAATTATTTTTGTTAAGCCCCAAATGAACCGCCCTAACCCAGTACACGCTTATCTGCACAAGCCACTATGTAAGCGTTTTGTGTTCAAGCAAATGGAGTTGAAAGCGAATGGAAAAAACTTCAGCCATTAATTTCCAAAAGTGATCATTATCGTCATCAGCGGCATTACGGTCATCAGCAGCGCCATTAGAATTGCACTTGCCGACAGACGGATGGAGCAAACACGCGCACAGCGCTACGAAACAAGTGCGGCGCGGGGGAGAGAGAGCATATAATTGTGATGGGGTTGTTGCTGGCTGACACCGCCGCTGATGCTGCTACGAATGTTGTTGTTGTTGCAACTACCATATTTAGTATTGTTGTTTTTGTTGCTGCAACTACCATATTTATTATTGTTGTTTTTGCAACTGATACCAATGTTTTAATGTTGTTTTTGTTGTTGCTGCTACCAATATTGTTGTTGTTGCTGCTATTGCACGTCACAGCAATGCCCAGTGATGCTGCGCTGCTTCTCTCTGTAGTAGTAGTAGTAGCTATAAAATATCAGACATAATTGTATAATGGCATCTGTGCACCACCATTGTTGTATAACGGTCTACAAGCAGCATGTCGATTAAGCTCCGGAAGCGCTGCCGCAGCTACGTTGGAGGGAAGAGTAATTTTGGGGCAAAAAGGTTAATTCGCGCGCAGGCGCTCAGCACAAAAGTGAGAAACATTTACACAATTGTTTGGATGTGTATGTGAGCAAGAAAGAGTGAGAGAGAGCGAGAGAACGTGTAGCAGCAGCTTCACTTTCAGCTAGAAGGCGGAGCTTAAGCCAACATCCTTTGCATTCACACGCTGCTGCGTACAAGCATACGAGAGCGTGGAGACAGTGCGAGAGTGTGAAAGAGAGAGAGGCCGCACTTAAACCGTGCCAAGTGTCGTTGATGCTGTCGGCGTCGCTTCCGCAGTGGTAATTACATTAAATTGCCCTAAGTTTTTTTCCAATGCAGATTTTCCCCTTGCCAACGCTGTGTGTTTGTGCGTATGTGTGTAGTCATGGAATTCTCCATTGTTGGCACGTTGTTCGAGTTTTTTGTTGCTTCCGCTGCAATTGCAGTGTAAATGGCATGAGAACGATAATTGTGGCAATTATAATATTAAATTGGGGGATCATAGCGCTGCGGGTCTACTGGGCGTATGCGCAACGGCCGTTAGTGTGAGTGTGTATATGACTGCATGTATTTTTGTATGTATGGAATTTACTTTCTATACATACATACATATGTACATATATCAATATGTATGCAGACTCTTTCGATTTGGCACGATGTTGGGCAGCTAACTGTGTGAGTAAAGGCAAAGATTGGCTTAGATTTGCACATTTTCTCTCAGTTTTTTTCAATAATATGGATTTTTTTAGTAGAATGTATAGCATGAAGTATATAACATGGAAAAATATATCTACTAAGTATATATATACTATGGATTTTATATGCATTTTTATTAATTTTCACATTATCTTAGCATTTATCTGCGCTATTCAAGCATTTTGTTCTCTGCGCTTAATTTGTTAATTTGATTTCTAAAGTGGAAATTAAACTTCCATAAGTTTTCTCAACGCCGCACACGCCCCTTTAATTACCACGCTCGGCAAAAGTTACGATTTTATAAACAAAAATAAAATTACTCAACTGTCAAATAAACAAGTTGCGTAAAATCTGTCAAGTTCTTTCCAGGGAATATACACGACTGAAGATGAGCTCACTCATACATACATACATATATGTATCTACAAATAGCATTTAAATACATATACATATATGTACATATACATATGTAATAAGTATGTATATTTATACTCTTGCAACATGTCGCCAGAGAGTATAATAGTTTTGTTCACCTAACGGTTGATGGAACACCTAAAAGTAAGCGATACAAATACATACATATGTTTGTATATAAATGATCAGATGACAAGAGGAGTTGAAATTCGGATGACTGTCTGTCTGTTCATCCTTCCGTTGTTGTTGTAGCGTCAGAATTCTGCCGAATTGTTCCAATTACGTAGATCCGACTGTCGTAGAAACGGTCCATCCGTCCGTCCGTGCAAGCTGCAACTTGAGTAAAAATTAAGATATCTTGATGAAACTTGGTATGTTCCTTGGCAAAGAAAGTAAGGCGAAGTTCGTAGATGGGCAAAGTCGGAACGTGGCAGTGGCCTACAAGCCGCCATTAAAGGAAAACTGCTAAGTGCCATAACTAAGTATTAAAATAAGATTTATATAATTTGGCACAGAGGATTGCAGTAGCAAAAGGCATCTGTGGGGAAAAAATGTTGAAAAAGTGGGCGTGGCTCCGTCCTCCAATAGGTTTAATGAACATATCTCCTAGAACACCAAAGCTACTGTAGCCAAACTCGCTTAGGACAATTCTTATAAGAACTTTTACCGACAGTGTGAAATTGGATGAAATCGGATGATAACCCCGTCCACTCACCATATCAAGGTACTGTTAAAAACTTCTAATAGCACTAAATAAATAACTAAATACGCCAGATATATTAAATTTTACGTCCGAAATGGTATGAGAGAGCTTTTAACAAGCCGGCGTAAAAATTGGGCGTGCCATAGCCCACACACATACATATGTATCTAAGGACATGCTCAACCGATTTCAATCAAATCTAGTATGTAACATTCTTCTAACAATTTCATGTTATAGTGTGAAAATGGGCGAAAACGGACTGTAACCACGCCCATTTCTCATACATCACAATTTTAAATTCCAATCGACACTTTCTTTTCCAGTGTACGAATCAAGCAGCAATTAAATATAAC
This sequence comes from Bactrocera neohumeralis, assembly GCF_024586455.1. Lineage (NCBI taxonomy): Eukaryota > Metazoa > Arthropoda > Insecta > Diptera > Tephritidae > Bactrocera > Bactrocera neohumeralis. The sequence continues at coordinate 22,736,546 of NC_065923.1, forward strand.
GGAATAAAATTTTGCATGAATAGCGCCTTTAGCGTATGCCACCTTATGACTAAAAATTGTGCAAATCCAACAAAAACTGAATATTTTGACCCCGGTACCTATAGTTGATTTTTGATTGAAAATGTCGGTCAATGTGTGAGATATATGTACATATGTATGTAGAGAATTATATAATAGAAATTGTGTGAGAATGGTTTGAGTCGGTCCAATACTTCCCTTATAATGGTACTGTCGGTGACTGCATATCGGTCAACATGGTTTGAAAATCGAGAGAGCGCATTTTACTGATGACATTGAATCTTTGTGCCTAAAATGGTTTGGAATTGGGCGAAAACTCCCATATACCTAACACAACGATTTTAATGGTATATGTGGTGCGAAATTTATTAGTATATGGCTTATTCGTGGTATGTAGTATTGGGAAAAAAAGATAAAATCGGGTCAATACTATCCCCAACTCTCATATACTACATATATTGGCCAGCTTTTTCAAATATATTGTTATCTCAATAAAAATGACAAAAAAACAACAAAAAATTAGCGTATTTTACTGATGATATTTAACCCGTCTTTGTCTCTTGTTTAAATTTTTCGAATAAAATCGGTGTCGCCATTTGGATAGAAAACTTGACCTAGTTTTCCAAATAGGTAAAAATCAAAGGGTGTCAGATGACAAACGGACAAGCGTCGACCGATGACATGGCGCATTATCGTGCAAGGCGTCACCCTGCCTCACGATTGAGTAACGGTACAAAAGACGCTCATGACACCAAGGTGCATTAATCGAATCTCAATACACTCGGAACATTTTGTCTTTATTTTTGACTAGTATATATCGTCATATTCTATGGTATGTAGTTTTGGCAAAAATAAATAAAATCAAGTCAATGCTATCCCCAACTCCCATATACTACATATACACAATGATGTTCGGTGCTCTAACAAACCTTTTTTCGAATATATTGGCCAGTGTATGAGATATACATAGTATAACTAATATAACAGTTTAACTCCCATAACTCGAACTTTTGAATTGGCAATAGAAGTAAAATTTCATATAAATGTCCTTCCAAAACTCGAAGTCTCTCCAACTCGAGTTTTGCTGTGGATTATAGTGATTTCAGTTAGGGAAGTTAGGGATTATAGTGATTTCCGGTCTTCTAGTTGACGTTTTGCACCTTAAGGTATTTCCCTGGCATAGATACCGCCAAATTGCAAGCGTATAAAATGTTTGGTTACAACCGCACTTAGCTCTTCCTTACTTGTTTCATATATAATTACATAAATATACATGTACATACTTATACACCATTCCAAGTCGGCCTGCTAGTTGCCTATATATGTTGTATATATTTGTATGTATGTATGTACATCTATATGTGTACATAAAAGTCTATTGCCAGCAACGTGAGCTGTGCTGCCAACTGCTGAGGGAGGCGTGGCATGATGAACTGCGCTTAATTGCTGCAGTTTATTTCCAAAGTGAGACTAATTAACAGACAATTCGCAATTTGTAGCAATGCGGATGTGAAGGGATTTGTGGGCGCTGCTGAGCTGCTTTGGGCAGGCGAAATTGTCAACTGAAGCAGGAGCTGACTAGAAATTGTATATAGCGTGGGTAGTTATTTACATAATGTCCGTTGTATGGCACATATTAAACTAATTATTTAAAATGTATAGTCTGCTGTTTAAATAATAAAATTCAAATAAATTGCGCTTAACAAAGAAGTGTGAATTTTGGAAAGCTTTCGATTACTTTTATTTAGATGTCTTTATATTTTGATAATTTTAGTAATGAAAGTATTACACGCGAGCACGATATCACATCTTGAAGTTTTAGATAAACTTGTTTTGTATAAAGGAAAATTAAAAAAATGTATGAAATTGTTCGAAAATGGTCTTTGAAGTTTTTTTTTGTTCGAACCTAACCTCAAATATAAAATAGCTTTCCAGTAAATTGTGTTCTTTTGACTACATCTTGCGCTTTTTAAATTCAGATGTGACTATTTCTGTAAAAGTTTACAGTCTCAGTCCTGCCATCCACTGATATTGATTTAGCCGGCCCTTTCTAATATGTTAAATTCTTTGGTACGAGCTAGCCCCAGCATATTGATAAAATCCAATATTCTGCTAAGTACTAGTGAGGCGATGTGATCCCTGTTTGGAAACATAAATTCCAGAGCATTATCCTGCGTCTGCAGACTACTGTGCAGTCAATTAGCAGTTTGCGAAGCTAAGCCTATGTTATATATGTAAGTGCTGCTTCTGCTTGCACAGGTCAGTGTAGAATGGGACAAGTTGCCTGAATTTGTCCCTAGGGAGTGAACCGCCTTATCATATTTAAACCTGCTGAGGTTATAACTAACCATTGGCAACTTGGCATGGCGCATGGAGTTCTTACCTATACCTCTCTCTGCTCTTTTATGGTATGAGAGGCCAACGCGGTCCTACCATGTTAGTGGCTGCTGCGGAGCGAGCGAGCTCATCAGCCTGTTCATTCTCGGCTATACCTTTTTGACCGGGCACACAGATGAGGTACACTTGGCTACGTTCCGCTATACTACTCAGCTCTTCTCTACACTCCTGCACCAGTAGGGATTTGATCTCATAGGCAGAGATTGCTTTAAGTTCAGCTTGGCTGTCGCTAAGTATGGTTATATATATGTAACAAGGTAAGTTTGCACAAAATTTCATGAAAAATAATTTTTGAACAAAAAACTTGTTTTCTTGAGTTTTTCACATATATTTTGAGGTTACGTCGAAAAAACGTCAATACAAAAGTTGTAGATACTTTATTACCTACAATATGGCCATATAACTTTTTCCTATAGAACTGGTGGTTCTGCGGGAATTCGTTATACCGTTTGTGAATATTCGTTAAATATTCAACCAGCCCCTTCTTTTCCACTTCCTGACCTCAGATCATCCGTAAATTAATTTTCGCTTAATTCTTCTTATTTTATCTTTCATTTCCAATGGGTTTCATGCTACTACGACTTTTTTGCCCTCAAAACCTATATACTCTTTTTTATAAGAAATTTTCGCATCAACATTTTGCATCCTTAAATTCTAGGAAAAGCTAAAAATTATGTTCAAATATTAATAAAGTAACTGACAGGCTGAAAAATAGTAAGACTTTATTCATCATTTTAAAATTCTTAATTTTTTCTTCAAAATCCATGTCGTCAACCTAAAAGTAATCTCCCTTGGCCCAAGTATGCTTGTACCAACGATTTTCCTCACCCTCAAAATAAATGTTAAAGTCTATTTCCGGGATAGCCCTCAATGCGCGTAGCGAATTGACTCAAAACGATTTTCCAGAAGCGTTCGCTTGAGTTTCCTGAATAGCCGGAAGTCACACGGAGCTAAATCAGGCGAATACGGTGATTGCGGCACGATATTGGTTGAAAATTTGGCGAAATACTCATGAAGAATCAACGAAGTATACGACGGTACATTGTCATGGTACAAAAACTAAGAGTTGTCGGGCCATAGTCAAGACCTTTTTTACAGAAAGCTTGGTGCAAACGACGCAAAAAATCAAATAATATTCCTTCTTGACAGTTTGGCCAGTCGAAACTAATTCTGCGTGCACCACACCTCGATAATCGAAAAAAACAGTCAAAATAATTTTGATTTTTAACCTGTTTCGACGTGGTTTTTCGGGTGCGACTCACATTTGCTACCATATTTGGCTGTTTGGTCGTCTGTTTCCGAGTCGTAAGCATAGATCCAAGAGTCATCGCTAGTAATAATACTTTTCATGACATCCTGGTAGACGAAAAAATTGTTTCACAGACGTTAACGCGACGCTGTTCTCCGAAAAATTTAGTGATTTTGAAAGCAATCGTTCTTTCACTTTTCTTAGACCCAAATGATCTTTCAAAATGGTTTTACTGATCTTTCCAATATTCTAGCGACACCCGTTAGATCTCTGCTTGTTAATCGTCGATTCTCAAGTTCCTTTCTTTATTCTTTTATTTTATTGACGTGCTGATCATCAGTTGATGTTGATGACCGTCCTGGACGTGGTTCGTCGTCAACGCGTTCTCGACCCTCTTTGAATAATTCGTACTAATTAAAAACACTCGCGACAAACATTTATCACCGAAGGCCTTTTACAACATTCTGAACATTTCGGCAACCGAAATTTGATTTTCACATAAAATTTAATGGAACTTTTGTATTGAATAATTTCACTCAAAGTGAAAATCACCGAATGCATTTTATGTATGTACTTCAGAAGGACAAGCGTACTATACTGAATACCAATCATTATTTTGGTGTAACATTTGGCACAGTTGTCACTGACAGTCTTACCAACCAAGAAAAAAAATTTCGACGAATTGTTTTTCATGTGGAATTTAATTTAAAAAGTCCTACTACTTTTTGCCCACAGCATTAAATATCATGCAAAATCATTCACCGTGCTGCCAAATAATGCTGTTATTTGTATTATCAGCTGGTTAACATTTTTCCAAATCACAACCGCAAAACAACCCTTTTGTAATTGGGGTAAAGACTAAAATCACGTTTTATTTGACAAATTTGCATATTGCAGTTAATTTATAAATATTTGAGAGCAATCGAGTGTGATAATCCTGTGCTGGATTTTAGGTTCACCGCAATTGAATGAATTTGCATGCATATACATACCTACATAGTACGTATATAGTTCATATGTGTATATATATGGCACTCTGTACATATGTATGTTTGTTTGTACATTTTCGATAATTTTTTTATGGCTCGTACGTGTCGGGTTTACTAATCCAATCAAAGGTGATATAGGCATAGGTATTATGGTTCTTTCTACCTTCTATTCTACTAAAAGCGAGCTTATGCGCTTATTTGTACATTGGTATATAGTGAACATATGTACATATGTATATGTATATATGTACATATATGTATATGTATGTATATAAATGAAATCGTCGCCTTGCAAACGTCAAGGTGTCACAAATGCGTCTCGAAATGGAGCATAATATTTTACGATAACTACCAGCGATTACACTTAACGGTTAACTAGCAAGCAAAAGACACACTCACACACACTTATCCATACACAAACCTTCCAAATATTTAGTCACTCACTGCCAATTTCTACGTCTATTGACGCACACTTCATATTCTGCTATATATTCGACTATATTCGCTTGTACGAGCGTTTTATGTCGCATTTCGCCGCAAATTGTGTTGTTTGTGTGAAGCGAAATGACGCTATAAAACTCCTCGACCGTTTGCGTGACGCAGCACTCAATGCATGCGTGCATGTGTGTGTATATGTGCGGCTTTCCGGCTCCGGCTCCAACTGCTAATAAATAAAATGAATTGATTTAAGCGTCTTTTTCATAGCCGAAATTTTTATGCGCAGCAACAACAGCAACAACAACGCAGTATAAACATTTACAAATCATAAAAAAGCAGAGCGACTCCAGTTGTCGGTATGAAAGCGGCGGAAAATGCCGAAAATTAACTTCGGCAAGTGCTTCACAAATGTAATTTCGCCGCTTAGTGTCACTTATGATGGATGCTGGTGGAGGGGGGAGTGTGTGCAATTGACGGAATTTATTTGCAAAAGTTGTGATAAAAATCAATCATCCATAAAATATGTCCATTTTAAGTTGTAAGGATTATTATTGTATCTCAGAGCTGCGTAGTAACGTAGAAAAGCATTGATTTGTTGTTGCTTTAGAGCCAGAGCTGCAAGGAAGGGATGTTTATTATAGACGACAAGAGATTTGCTGGAGTTATATGCATTTATACACTAGTGTATCATCAAAGGCTGCACAGAGCTGAGGAGACTCCATCTTAAGGGTCTACATGGGTTTCCTCGGGTAAAAAACAGTAATTTTTCTTCATTTTTGTTCTCAAATAAGAAATTAAATATTTAATTGTAACAAAACATACACTATTAACAAAGAAATTCTGAAATTTTTGGAAAAAATATTCTAAACTCGACCATTGCCCGGTGACCTCTCGGAAGAAAGATGCGCCCACGTTGGCAGAATAATTCCTTGCAAGATCATCTAAAGTGAAAAACTACGTGTTTTGGTTGAAACCTTAACTTAGAAGTTGGACGAAGGAAAAAACCTGAAAATTGGATTTTTGGCAGACATTTTTACGAATAAAATGAAAATTTCAGTGAAAATTTTTTTCAAATAGTTGTAATCGAAAAAAAATCCTTCGTCCAAGTCTTTAAGAATTGTATTTCAAAGACCGCTGTAAAATTTCATGAAGATCGGTTGGGTAGTTCTCGAGATATCTTACCAACCGTCTTCGAAAACACAGAGCGCACAAATTCTCAAGGCTGTATCTCCGACACTATTACTCGGATCAAATTATAAAATATAGTACAATATTCTAGAGGGCTTGTAGAGTTTAATAAGACCATAAAAAGAAGAAAAAATTTCTTTTAACAAGTAAATCCATGTAACCCCTTAACAACATGCCTCAACCAAACAACCGTACAGTTTTTGTTTCCAAATCTCACGCTTGGCAAAGGACTTAGAAAGAAAGTCTTTCTAAAGTTTCTTTAGTTAAAAAAAATGTCTGTGCCGGGTTACTCAATGTTTAACTCAGTGGAACCGTGAGTTCAGAAGAGCATCACTTTGACTCAGCTTGGTCCCGCTATAACAGGCGACGAAGTTTTATGCTGTCTGGATTGAAAATTGATTGTACAAAGTGCCCTGGTGGCGCCATCTATATGTCGACTAGTGCGTTAGAATCTGCTATCCCTATCTATTGTTCAGTGAGAATTTCATGACATTTCATCAATTGGAAGTGAAGTTATTGCGTTTTAAGTGTCAGTATGTTTGTGTTATCGGTGCGAAAATGAGCTTCGAACAAAGAGCCAACATTCAATTTTGTTTTAGAATTGGTAAAACTGAAACGTTTATGGCGATGATTGCCTATCCCGTAGCAGAGTGCACGAGTGGTTTCAACGTTTGCAAAGTGGTCGTTTGAACATAAATGACGATCAACATGTGGGCAAACAAAATCCGTGATCATCGGAAATTCCATCGAAACTGTGCGTGAATTCATCAAAAATCAGCCGAAATCATCATTGAAATTCATGAAAATTGAGCAGCATCTATTTATCGCTTTTGACCGAACATTTGGGTTTACGAAAAGTGTGTGCACTGTTTGTTCCGCACAAATTGACTGACGACCAAAAATTGCTCAGAATCCGACATTTTAAGGACGATTATTTGACCAAAAATCACATTTTAACCATTAACCACTCCCCGCATTCACCTGATATGGCACCGTGCGACTTCTTCCTTTTCGGAAAAATGCATTTGCCCATGAAAGGAAAGCGTTATGCAGACGTAGAGGCCATTCAAAAGGTTTGCACCGGCATACTGTCGACCACACCGGCCAACGAGCTAAAACACTCTCTCGACATGCTTTTGGACCGTGCAAAAAGCTGTATTGAAGCACAAGGAGACTATTTTGAATAAAATAAATTGATTTTGCCCAAAAAACTATTTGTTCTGCTTTCTTTTTAAAGTCCTGTTTACTTTAGGACACACCTTGTAGTTTAACCAAAAGATACATTTCCTTCAGACCCATTATTTTAGCAAAGTAGAGAGAGCTAAGTAATGAACGGTCTCCTGTAATATACCTAAATATTAGATTATTTTAAAAATCTTTTCAGCTCACTTTTGGGACATCACTTTAGTTTCTAAGGAACAGCCATTTTTCTACACAACAGAGAATTTTCAATACAGAAAGACCATAACGCTTCCGCAATAGCAAACATAGTAAAGAATCGATCCATATGCGTGGACGTATCGTATAAGCTTCGACTGTAGTTTTGTCGAATTCATAAGTTCTCTTGATCTCCATTAGACGATCTTTAATCGGACAGTCAACGCATGTGATAAATATTATTGAAACTTTTATCGGTAAGCTCAAAAAACATTATCCAAGTTATTAGAAAAAACTTCTGTTTATATCAGGTCTAGGAAAAAAAATAACTTGTTTGCATTAAATTGAAGGTTTTATTAAGCTTACTATAATTAGAATAATGTGATACTGGACAAATCTTCAAGGTGTAGTTGGACAACTTATTGCCATTTTAAAGGTAATTTAATAATGATGCTCTCATAAAAACACTCATTCCTTTTGTAAAAAAACTGTGAGAATCGATTTCTACAAGCTTCTCTTGAGCCGAATTTTTCACCAGGAAAATCGTTTATCAATAGACAGGACTAAATAGTAAACACTTGGTGTGAAATCCGGACTATGAGGTTAATGTGCAAGACCAAGCTCCCGCTGCTTTTCGCATGTCACTTTAGATGTGTGTCGCCTGACGTGGCCCGGATGGAAGATAATTTCTCTTTTATTTTTCAAAGCTGACCACTTCTGGGCGATTGCTTCGTTAAAATTATTTTAAAATACATTATTGATAGTACATGCCCGGTTTGAATGTAGGTGAGCAGCTCATAGTAGATGATTTCCTTCCAATCCCACCAAACACATATCAAAACCCTCCTGACCGTCAATTCTGGCTGGGTCACCATTTGTGCCGGCTCACTGCGGCTTTGCCACGACTGTTTTCGCTTGACATAGCTTTATCAAACCCACTTTACTCTACCAGCAACCATCCAATTCAGAAATGAAACGTTTTTGACCGATTCGCAGTTGGAAGGCAGTCTAAAAAGTTTTTATGCCTTAACTTATATGGCATCCATGCATAGAGCTTGTTTTTATATTCAGCCTTATTTAAATGATTCCAAAAGGTTTTGAGCAATGTGTAGCTCCTGCACAGTCGAAACAGTGCCTACAAAACGGTTGAATTCGACGTTTTCAATTTTTTTATCGAGATTTTCAGAAATTGACCTTCCAGGTGGTTAATTTTTAACATGAAAATCATCGAGAGAGAATCGATGAAACCGAAATTCCATGTGATTGACTGTTTTGGTATCAAGACCATGAACACTGTTCACATTCTTAGGCGTCTGGCTTCCGTTTGTGTATTTTCTCTTTGTGTGTCAATCTCTTTGCCGGTGTCTATCTTCGACGCGTGCTCGCACAATACGTATTGAGTTAAGCAATGACAAAACAGTCTGAAAAGTTTTTTTGGTATGAAATCTTATCTTTTTTTCCAATCAGCGTAACGCGAAGTACAGATTACTAAAGCCATCTATTGGAAAAATAGTGAATTTTATTTTACCAGACAGTTATTATCAGACCTATCATTTTCTGACACATTACCGGCTTTCATATGGACATCCTCTGGTAACACCGATAAAAAATATGAAGCATCCTTCAACTAATTTTTGATCTCTATAATTCTGTATAATATTAATTTCAACCCAATAACTCTGTAGAATTTTGGAAAGACATGTAGCTTACTATAATGCATGTGCTGGCACAAATTCTAAGCAATTTCTTAAATAATAATGTTATTAGAAATAGAAGTGCTGAAACTGGAAGATAACTGTGCTTCTGGAGATTAAGATAGACAAATTGATTAATTACCAGAGTTCAAGGTTTTCAGTTATGCTAATGTTCGTTACCATTCACCAGCGAAGCAGTTCCGGACAAACTAAGTTATCGGAACTGTTACTCAGTAGTATCTGGATTCTTATCCCTTCTTTGGAGAATACTAGTTGCTTCCTACTTTGAACAGTAAAAGGGTCTGACATATCAAAAGATTAGAAGTTAGCACACAATGTCGTCGAAGTCTTGAGGGACATATTCTATGCAATATTTACAGCTATTTCCGAGTATGACAAGACGATGAACTGTGACCTCGTTCTGAAGATGAAAAGTACCAAGAATTCATGTCAAAAACTGGAAAATCCACCGGATGTACTGCTGGTCATTATTTAAATGGTAAAGTAAGAACCTAGCAGTCATATCTGGAAGATTTTTTGGAAAGTACATTAGGTGAGGATGTCTATTGAGGCCGATGAAAATAAGTCATTCAGTCTAGTCTAAGCTCTCAGTGAACACCGCCTCACAGACATCATTCCTCCAGTTGCATTGCCACAACTTTATCAAATAATCGTCTCTCCCGCTTCCTCTAACCCCTCTACTATCATTTAATTGCACCGTTAGGAGCCCACACACACCCCGTTTGCATGCGCAAGTGCATTTATTGAGTGATAATGGAATATTTGCTTGCAATTTAACAGCATTTGGTTAGTGTAGCTGCTCTATTGACACTTTAGCTCAGTTAAAGCAAACAAGCAGTCAGTCAGTCACTTCATTACTCGGCTATCAGAAACCAGCTAACCAGCTGACCAGTTGATGATATGCACCAACAGCGGGCAGTATGAGTGGAGTAGTGAGTAATTATGTACAAAGTAGAGAAGAGGGAGCCGTATGACTTTCAGACGACTACAGCTCGGTCAACTACAAATGACTTTGCTGGACTTGGCACTGATGTGAGCATTGCTTCTAAGTTAATCTGCGGTGACGTTGTTTACTGCTTTCTAAGCCAACGCCAACACCAACACCGACACCACTTGCACATCACCACTTGAGTTGGCTAATTGCAGTACAGAGGTGTTAATGCAGTCTGCCCACACCCAGTTTGCGGCTACTTTGCACGAGCGTGTGGTTGGGTGAATCGGCGTCGGGAGTTGTCAACATATCATACTCGCATCGCATCGCATTGCATTTGCATGCTACTAAGAGGTTGTAGCTGCTAATGGGTATGAGTTTGTACAATAGGGTGGTACTTAAATGTAAGAAAATTTATTTATTTTTTTATAGTTTTTTTTCTCCATTTAACACTCAAACTCGATAATGCTGAAGAGCAAGTTATTGCACAAAACTTTTGGTTCCGATTTGAGATGGTTAGGCTATCGAAGTCCAGGCTACCTTACGGGGACGCCAGAATTTGAATGATTTCTGCTTCTGTTTAATCTTAAAAACTGATTATGCCGTAATTAAGGGCATTTTGGGTCCGGACTGAATGAAGTTTGCATGAATCGGGTCCACTGTCCGATTATTTACGAAGTCTCGAAATAAATATGTTTTCTTCGCAGTATGACGAGATCTGAACTTGAAAAACATGACTTATAAATTTTATAACGATTAGGCGTCTTCTTCTTCTTTATTGGCGTAGAGCCGAGTTTACAACAGCGCGCCAGTCGTTTTTCCTTTTCACTGATTGGCGCCAATTGGAGATTCCAAGTGTAGTTAAGTCCTTCTCCACCTGATCTTTGCAACGTAGCGGAGGATTCCTCTTCTTTTGCTTCCCCCGACGGGTACTCCGGAGTGGAGTGTTTTCATCCATTCTTCATCCATGCGGACGACGTGACCTAACGCCGACTCAACAGATGTTGTCATCATGCATGCCTCTGCGCTATATAGCAGGACGCTGATGATGTCCGACTTGTAGAATTTGGTCTTTGTTCGTCAAGAGAGGACTTTACTTCTCACTCACTCGGACTCAGTCCGAAGTAGCATCTGTTGGAAAAGAGTTATTCTGCGTTTGATCGCGAGGCTGACGTTGTTGTTGGGGTTAATGACGGTTCCAAGATAGCAATTATCTACGACTTCGAAGTTACGACTGTTAACAGTGATGGAGGGCTACGATTAGTTATAGGTTACCTAAATTTTGAACTTAGTCTCACATACCTTAAGCTTCAATTAGCAAAAATATTTACTTCTGATATCTTTTACACTGATATTTTTGATTAAAAACTGTAACCAAATCTTTCATTTCATTTTGTAGTACCACCCTAATGTGCATACAAAAACATCTTCCCTAGTAAGTGTGTATTCAAATTTATGCTACTTCAAAGCGGAATGCTTCGTTTAACACATATGCTGCGCCAGTTGCAACATTTCATGCACGAACTGATATCAACTCCAAAAATGGGGACGGAAAGCGTTTGCCACTTCAAATTCCTTGCACACAATGACTTATTTGCAAACGAGTTCTGAGCTGCCGCAAGGCGCCACAGAAGCAATTGTGGCCAATTCTCTGCAGCACAATGCAACAATGAGTCGTCGCCCTCACTCCAGTCCGGCTCGATATGCAATTGTTAAGCGATATTCGTGGTGTTTGTGAAATCTTTTAACCTGACGCTTGACTCCGAAGTTGTCACTTCCGTAACTCACGCCGGTCATTCCTTTTATGCCTAAGGCAATCAGTTATACGAAATTCTAAAGTTTCGTGAGGGTTTTGGGTTGAGTAAAGTAGAGTAGAGTGCGAGAATTTCATGCGCTTTACTTGCACTCATTCCTTCTATAATTTACGCATGCAAATCCTTTGAACCTGTCAATGATTTGGATGTCAAGCAACTTATTCGATGGTAGGAGTAACATTTTGTTTGTTCTCGAGGATGTCATTAGTGGTGGTGGTATCTAAATGTGCAATGTAGAGTAAATAGTGACTGTCCATAATCAACCCAATCTAGTTCGCTGCCTACTTTGAACAGTAAAAACGTCTGACCTCTCAAAAACCTAGAAGTTACTAAACAAATTCGCCGAAGTCTTAGAAAACTTTGAGGGGAATTATTCTGTCCAATATTTACAGCTACTCCGAGTATGACAAGACGTTGAGCTGTAACCTCGTTCTGAAGATGAAGGTAACCAAGAATTCAAGCTCCAAAACTAGAAAATCCGTCTTGTGTACTCTTGGTCGTTATTAAAAAAGTAAAGTGAGAACTTAGCTGCCTATAATATTTTCTGTAGAGTATTTTAGGTGACATTCGAAATATTTTAAATTAAATTTTAAATTACTCGCATGATTTTACTTTATCGTATTCGTTTCCTGATCCCTTTTTGAAAACTTTAACAAGCATGGAAGAGGATGGATATAAGAAGTTTGACCCTCAAAACTTATTCCTTCCTCAAAAATTATTGTGATCGGTTTTTAATGCCTTGATTGAAAGCAAAGTTCAATTCCTTCAGTGTCCTCAACCTAACCTTGTGATTGTATGTAGTACTGTAACCTTTCTTGTGCTGCACATCTATAAATTTACTATCTTTAATTGAAACTATAACTTCATAAGTTGCACATGTTGATATAGAAGGAAATTTATAAAATTATAGACTTGATTGCCTTTTTGTTACCTAAGCTATAGAAACTCTGAAACTACGGATCCGATTGACCGATATTTCACAATGAAATGTCTGAAGTTGGCAGGTTCGAAATGGTCATCTCTCGAGTTTTAGAAGTAATGAAAATGCCATCTCGGCAATCAAATCTTCGGCGTCCCAGGAGACATAGCTGAAACTGACCTTAGTCGCCTCAACAAATTTGTGATCGACTTGAAACGATTTGTCGATTTATGAGAGTCTTTTTGATAAGTTTTTTAAGTGTTCTAGGTACCAGAATGAACCGGCTATCAGCTGTTCAAATGAGATCCCTTTTAGAATCGACCTTTTAACCCAACCTGATATGACCGCTTACACGAATACGACCACCGTCATGCGTATGATGTCGGCGTGATGTTCTCTGACGACCAAAAACATATAGTATCTATAATACAAAATGGACTTAAAATTTAAATTGTACAAAAAAAGTACATGTGTTGAAATCGATAAAAAAAAGCTTAGTCCTTAAGTTTTGAGGCTTCGTATATAGTGAAATTGTTGTCTCCAATGTCTTTTGTAATCTCGACCACTTTTTAGAGGGCTCCGAAACATCTTTTGTAAGAAAACAGAATAACGATCACTCTTATAAGGTTTGACAGACTTCAATTCATTCTTCTTTATTGAGGTAGACACCGCTTACGTCGTTCATCCAAGGTGTTATGTCCTTTTTATTATGGGTGTTTTTTTCGTGGTGGGTTCGAAACCAAGCGCAAAGCCCTGAGGAGAGATGATAAAGTGAGCTTTAGTTCGCCTTCAAACGGAAGTTTTTTTGGGCTACCCAGAGGATACTTGGTCCAAGACAGGAAGTCGTGAGCTGCTTGAGCCATATGTAAACAAATAATTTCTGGCCACTCCCAAGTGAATGGCGCTCAGAGAACTTTCCCCACATAAATCTGGAATTTATCGTCAGATCATGATAATTGAGACTTCCGAAATTTCTGAACTGTACTATTTTGCACATATTTTTCCGAATTTATCCCTATACTTCGAAGGTTTCAAAATATAATACATCAGGGTTTTCGAATACTGTGGAACGAAAGTTTGAAATCTTGTCTCAACAAAATCAAAATGTATAGCAAAAGTTTCATAAAACCTTGTAATGGAACTCAGGCATAAATATCTCTATCATAGGCACCCTTCGATAAATCGAGTATACTAAAAAATTGTGAAACCCTAGACTATCGAACAACACCATTGAAATGTCGGAGAAACGCACTCAATTCCAAAATAAGAATTAATTTTATTATTATTAGAGTCATCATTGCGCTAAATAGCCGACAACCGAGAAAGATTGTTACTAAGCGCCACTATTTCAGCCATTCTGCAGCTAATCAAATTAGGCGCCATTTACCAGCTCCATCTCCAGCGAATCGTCCGCAAAATAACCCTTATCACAGCGAAATTAAATGCTCTGCTAATTACCAATCTAGTCTCATTCTATCACCCTAAAATGCACCATAAGCGCTATAATCAAGTCCCCCTCCTCCCTCGCCGACAAATCCATTACCATTCATATGCTTACACTCGAAGTACTGTGTGTGTACGAATGCGCATAAGTAGACCGTTATCCGAGTTTATCCTCCCCCGAAAGCGATTCAGCAAAAAGCAAGTTCACAATCTTCCGAGCTCAGAGCTCGAAACTGTTAATGAACGTAAAATTCACTTAATTCCAACTTTAGCCATGAATTACGAGCGAGTACACATACGAAAAGCGTACGTGTGTTCCACAAGTTCAACGAGTGCGCAACGCTTGGGCAAAAACGAGTAAATATTAAGCCAGTGAGTTTTCGTTTGGAGGGTTGTTGGTTGTTGGGTTGTCGCACTGCCATTTGGCTAGCTAATGGACGATGGAACGCCACCCAACAAGTGAGCTGAGCAGCAAATAAATGTCCTTTTATCGTTCTTAATTAAGGCAATGATGGGTTGCTTTAATACGTTTTGCAAATGTTAATTGACGGCGCACAAGAAGCACCGGACCAGTCGGATTGGAGTTCAGCTTCAAGTGTATGTACACTTTTTTGTTTGGGTGTTGGCGGGTCGTTAGTTTGAGTGGCGTCATGCTACGTAAATAAGCGTATTGTTGTGCAAAAGTGGGGTTAGTATCCTTATGTATTTGTATAAGTACCGTTATTGCTCATATACTCGTACGTGCTGCGTTCCACTGGCTATGAAGCATGAATTGCTTTGTATCTGGGTGTTAATCATCAGGTGACAAGAGTTGGAGTGAGTTTGGTGGTCTACAGTAAGGTTTTTTTTCAACAATATCTAAAAGCAGCACTTCAATTTTGGAAGTAAGGGTAATTAGAGATACTAAATAGTAACAAAGACAACACTCTGTGAAAACCTGCCTTAAAAATTGTAAAGATAAGTTGAGTTTTTTCGGCATTTTCTGTCACTAGTTCGAAATAGATTTCTTATTCTACCAATTCTTGTTAAGACGAGCTCAAGTAGCTGCCTCTTTTAGCTATGTATGTGAAATAACGACTTTTTTCTATGTTTCACATTACATTTTCGACATTTTGAGCGGCTTAGCTAGAATTTTGACAGAAATATTTCTTATGAGCTCAAAAAGAAATCATATGGACTTAGTTCTGGAGAACTGAGTGGCCAGTCACCCTCCAGCGACTGTTACAATGTATACCAAACAAGAAGATTCGGTAATCTTAATTTGCTCTTTATAAGGAATGAAAATAAAATAAATTAAAATAAAGATTTTGTAAATACAGTTAGACTGATATTCGTCTGACCACGGACAATCCCACTTGGGCTGCTTGAGACGCTTGTCAGTCAGTTGTGTTGCCCAGAAGTCCTAAGTACGGTTCAAAAAGACCGTCGTAAATTTACAAAGCGCCTAGAACTAGCCATAAATTTATTGAGCCGGCTTATATCTACTCCAGCCAATTTGCCGGGTTCGTAGAAAGTATGGCAACCAAGATGCTTCAACCTTAGTCTGGCGCAAGCTGGACAGTGAAGGAGAAAGTGTCTAGATGTTTCCACCTGACACTTACAAGTTCCAAAATTTTCATCCTCAACTTATTTGAGAGGGTCGTTCGTTAATAAACTGTAGTAACATACTCAACAAAATTCGACGCCAAACGATCGCGATATGAAAGATAAGCTTTGAAGCCAGGTGGGATATGATCAATTGATTGTCTAAACTGAGTACTAAGACTACACCTGAAACTCAACCTGATATGATATGATATCAAATGAGACAAGTCAACCAAAACTAAATTTAATAAATCTGTTATATGAGAAAAGCATTCAAAGGATGGAAAATCGCAATTTTATTCTAAACTAATAACAATCATTATCATGTAGTATAATATGGGAGCTGGCGTAAATCTTCCATCCATAGTATGACCAATGTGTTAATTTTGCTTAGATATCTTACATTTTGACCGATATCTGTATAAAGTATAAAACCAGCCGGAAGTTTGAAATTCTTATATATATGTAATTCTTATATATTTATGTATATGAGGGTTAGGGAATATTTTGATTTATTTTTATCCAGTTTGACTTTGTTTTTTACTGGCGTAGACACCGCTTACACGATTATAGCCGAATTTATCATTGGGTGCGTTTTGTTTACGTGGCAAGTCCCAAACCTAGCGCACAACCCTACGGAGGAAATGTTTCGCCTTCGCACTTTAGCTTGCCTTCAAACAGATGTTCTTTGGCAACGCAGAGAATACTTGCTCTAGGACCGCAAGTCGTGAGCTGCTTGATTCATATTTGAAATAATCGTTTCTGGCCACTCCCAAATGAATGGCAATCAGTGAACTATCCTCACTTGCGTAAACTTCTACACATAATGGAATATTAATGCCAGAAATAAAGGTTCTCTGAATATCTTTAAGAAACCTTTTAGACAAGCCGGTATATAAGGTATAAAATCAAGAGGTTGTTTGAAAATCTGTATCATCAAATTTGGGAAAAAAGACGTACTATAATTAGAAAGAGATTATCTCCGAATTTTATTAAAATTGACCAATAAATGCGGTTTAAAGTCAAAAGGGTTGTTTCAAAACCTTTTTATTAGGTTTAAGTATAGGAGCTAAAGGAAATATTGACCCGATTGTACTCGTTTTTGACACAAGTGCATGTTGTCATCACAAAAATATTCTATCCGAATTTCAAAATTCTCACATATTGACCTATACGTTCTGTAAGAAATCGATCATACTATGGACTGTAGTCCACATATTTATTGTCTGGTTGCTTGAAAGATGTGGACAATCGCTAAGCGTAAGAGTTCTGATAACTTCATTGATGTCAAGTGAAAGAATGAAATGGAATTTAAAACTGTGTTATATGGGAAGTAGGCGTGGTTGTGATCCGAGTTTACCCGTTTTCACAGTTCAGTATTAGGCTCTCTTTTATGGAATCTCGTGTATGATGGGGAGCTAAGAATACAACAATCAAAAATCTTTCTAATCGCAAACGCGAACGACCTTATAGTGCTAGCAATAGCTAAACAACTTGATGACCTCCAAAAAAAATGTAATGAATGCACCATAGGAGAATGTGAGATTATTTCACAGACACAGTAGAAGTACATACATATATAGGGATAATATTGTACTCCAAAACGAAATTCAGGAAGCACTTGACATACACATAAACTAAAACAAATAAGATTTACAGTGCCTTATCGAGAATGATGGCAAATAGAGGCTGTGCGCGCTCCAGCCGTCGACTTCTAATCGCAAAAGCGATGTGTTCAGTAATGCTGCTGTATGCTGCTCCAATATGGATACAGGCACTAGACAACAAATGCTTTCGGAACTATATCCAGCGAAGAAGCTGAAGTACTAGCTAGTATGCCGCCCATAGACATACCGGGAGACGAATTCACGGAATTATATGAGCTATCAGCGCCAATTACAGAAACCAAAAAAGAGAGGAGAGAAAGAAGAACATAATTATATGGCAGCAACGATGGACCGACAGACTTATATCTGACATCCATACGGCATGGATTTCCACCTGATCCAAATATTAAGCGCGCATGGGTGCTTTAGAGGCTATCTATACAAATTTAAAAATGACGTCATTCCATATTGTTCGATGTATAGTATACGGTGTCCATAGAAGACTCTGAATACGTGTTTTTCCATTGTCCTTGGTTTCCAAACATAAGGGAAAAGTTAGCAACTGCAATAGGTGGTAGTCAGCCCTCTGATAAGTGAAAATCTGTTCGCGAATTGCCAACTTCCATCATAACTAAATTAGGACAATTACAGCAGAATAGGCGTCAGTCCGTCCGTGTTATAGAAGAGACGTAAAATGTCTTGTAACTCCCAGTCTTAAGTTGTGAGTAGATTAGGTTTACGGAATTATGAATATGAATTAAAGAAAAAAACGCCCATGCCTTACTTAAAAAGCCGAAAATCTCGAGAAGTATTAATGATAGCGATTTTGCCCTCGAAACTTTTTTCTAGCAAATAAAATTTCCTACAAGTTTGTCATCTAGATTTTTTCTATAGCTCTTGTAATTTACGAGTTAAATACAAAAAATGCGATTTTCGTAAAAAAATCAGCTTTAGAGCCCGGTACCACCTCGCCGGTGTGAGTTTCGACTTTGTCGCAATGGGCACTTTTGTAGAGGGTTCAATTCTGAGGAATATGAGTCTAAAGTCAAAGCGTTGCCATAAAATGCCTCTGAGCTATAGAAATTTAAAGATAAAAAATCACGTTTCACGTGTATTTTCAATGGACAATTTTTACACGCCTTGGGCCAGTCCTTAATGTTAATATTAAGGGCTCAAATTTTTGGGAAATTTTTTTTAGGGTATTTCCAAGGAAACGGACGGGATTGATAAAAATGAATACTTCAAAAAAAAGACATCATACTATATATGCTCATTTACTATTTGAAGAAACTCTTGTCTTTAGTGCTTATAAATCCAGAAGTGGCAAATTTTCGCCTCCCGTCAACCTCAAGCGTCTCAAGAGGGAAGTGTAATGCGATGAAAAATTAGCTACATTTAGAATATTCACTTTCCTTTGCTTTTTATTGCATTCCAGCAGCAAATGCCACAAGCGTGTAAACAAGCAAATAGCACGCGCGTGGATGTATTTGCACATAAACTCAAGGATTCCTTACAACTAATGGACTTACATGCGCATAACGACAAGAACATGTGGAATATCAGATGAATATAGATATATAAATATGTGTATATATTGTTATGTATGTAGGTGTGTATGTATGTATATAAATATATGAGTATACAAATGTGTCCTTTTGCCTTCCCGCATGTGGGAATCTCTGCGATTGCGTATCTGCTTCACACATTTAAGATTATGATTTGTTTGCCTTTCTACTTAAGACGCCAAGATGATAGCAGCGGAGACAACAGAGCTCCTTGTCTTCGCTGTGCTTACTGGCGCGTCCTTTTTGCCATTTTTTATCCAACTTGAGAAATTTGACTTTCACTTTGGTTTTTGACAGGCGACATTTTTTCACTGATTTGACGGCAAGACGGCTTACAAACATGCACATACTTAAACAAACAAACACACATACATATATGTATATGAACATGTTTATGTATATACTTAAGGGACCTTTGTTGTTTTCTAACCGATTTTTGTTGTTGCTTTTATTAGATATTATTCTTTTATATTTGGCAACATGAATATTTGCTAGCTGATTTTGATATCACAACAATAACAAACACATAATATTCCTAAATATGTAGTATGTGTGTTATTACTTTCATGTATCCATATGTATGTATGTATGTGTATACCCCACCTCGCACACAAACAAATATTTTGAGTGTCGTTGGCACTTATCTTGATGATGGTTGTAAAAATGAAATCGTTGCCAACGCCGTTGCTCCTGTAAATAATGATGACAGTCATCGCAATGTTGTTGACGTTTCTTGATAAATATTACGTAAATGCATACGTATGTACGTATTTATGTGTGTGCATGCACATTCATGCGTTATAATGTTGATATTTTTGTTTAGGCAAAGGTCGGTCGTTGTTCTTGCGTGACATCATGTGCTGCTAATATGCCAAGATATGCTTATTTGTCATTAAATACATATACATATACATAAGTATTTATATTTATTCATATGTGTTAGTGTGTTTTGAGCTGAAAGGATTACAATAACTTTGTCTCCTTGCTATGGTTGGCTCGTTTTAGTGGATTTTTGTTAAATGACAGCAATTTAGAATTTCAAATGTTTACTTAAGATGACAATATCTAGGCGTACAGTGTTGTGGAAAAGTGTAGCATATTAATTGGAAAGAGCTATAAGATTAATATGTCATCAAGCTTAAACCTTTGGCGCCAAATTGAACTCTTTATTGACCATCTATCACTCCGGAAGAAATTCATGATGCACTCAACTATGAATATCGAAAAAAACAATGAGCATCACTTTGAACTTGGAACGGCTTTCTCAGGGTTTTTTAGTTTCGGCTCGTTTTTTCTTCCATACTGATGATTGTTGACTTGGTTGTATGTCAAAATTATAAATCCATGTCTCATAGGCAGTTATAATGTTCACCATGTGATTAGAATTCGCACGATCGAGCATGTCGAAAAAGACCTTTTTACGAAATTTTTTTTGAAAAAAATTAACCTTTTTTGATCGAGCAAGACACGTTTCAAACCCAAAATATCCACAAACAAACATTATTGGAACGGACTCGCGATAGATGTCGAGCTCTCTAGCCATCTCTCTAGCACTTACCTAACGATCTTCAAGCACCATATCCTTCAATATTTTTTTAATATTTTCATCAGTTGAAGAATTCGAAGGTGGTCCAGAACAAGGCATGTCTTCAACGATCTCACGACCGTCGTTGAAGGCTTTGTACCAGGGTTCTCATTTACTACTCCGTAGCAGCAAAATTAAACTATGCTATCGCTACCATAACAATGTAAAGTATGTGCTTACCCTGCCCGAGTTTTGTTTGGTAAAAAACATAAGCGGGAGTAAAAATTAAGTTCTGCGCTATGTTGGCGTAGCGGTAGCAAAAATTGGGAGCTGTAGCAAAAAATGAAAATTTTCATGTGCTACAGCTCCCGCATGTGTTTATTGTTTTTTTTTTCTTTTTGCTATTTTCTGGCAAATATTTGAATTAATTGAATAATTCAAACAAAACAATGTTAATGGCACTTGTTGCGTCAAGTGCCTTTATAAATATAAAATCAAATATTTTAAGAAAAATATTAATAAAGTGAATTAGATAATAATTTAATAAATTATAAATTTTTTTTATTATGTAAAATATTTACTATTTTTATATTACCAAGAACATCATCTATTCCAAATGTATGACATACAATTACTTTGAATTTTCGAAATTAATTTTAACTACATATACTTTCCCCCTTTTTATATACATTAGGGTGTTTTTATTTTTTTGAATTATTAATTTTGTCTCCTTGCTACGAAATTGGCTCGAAAATTTTAGCCCTTTTTTAACATTAAGAACTGGACCGAGGCATGTAAAAATTTTCCATTGAAAATACACTACAATCTTGGTTAATTATCTTTAAATTCCTACAGATCAGAGGTATTTTATGGTATCGCTTTGACTTTAGACGCTGTATCTTCGCCTTTATCTTTTGGAATACACGTGGTTAATATTCATCTACTGATTACCAGTACCAGTTTTAATCCATTGCACTGCGTATGTGCAGTTCTATTCTACCATTCCCAATATTTAGTAATTTTATAATTTTTTAGGAAGAATCAGTTTGAAATTGTCCGCATATACATACTTCAATGTATATTGCAAAGAATCGAAAAGATTTCTGATATCAAAAATTATAATAAACCTTTTATCAACACTCCAATTATTCCGTTATATCTTTATGTTAGATATCGCGTTTGGTTTGTTATGAATGCATTTGCGTCCTTGACCAATAATCTAGCAAAGTATCCGCAGTGCCTTGACGATGAAAATTCCAATGCCATTTTTTGTTGTGATATTAAATATATCGGACGGGCTCGTCTTAAAAAAAAACTACCTGGTTAAGAAAATTTTTACTTATTTCTTTCTATTTTTGAATTACTAAAATTTTCAAATGATTCTTACATAAATTTTTTTTGCTTACTTTGAAATATAATTTTTGTATATATGAGCTGTATTGAAATTTAGTATAAAGAGATAAAATGTATCATATGTCCTTACCCTGCTTCTAAACTACCTCCCCACCAATTTTAAGCCAAATCGGTTCAGCCGTTCTTGTGTTATAAACGACTTTCTTTTTATATACCAACTTGTACCATACTTGTAAATGACAGAAAATAAAAAAAAAAAAAAAAAAAACACAAACACATGCGGGAGCTGTAGCAAATGAAAATTTTCATTTGCTCTCTGTGCTACCTAACGATTTTCCCAATTTTTTGCTATATCGCTACGCCAGAGAATAGCGCAGAATTTAATTTTTGCTCCCGCTCCATTTTCATAGTTTTTTACCTGAACAAAACCGGAGCAGAGTAGAACAAGGCATTGTCTTCTAAGGCTCAACGATCTCAAGACCGTCGTTGAAGGCTTTGTACCACTCGTAGGCTTGTATTTTTGATAAAATTTAATCACCGTAAGCCTTTTCCAATATTCGCAATGCGTGTGCGGAACACGGCCTGTCATGGATAAGACAAAAGTTATTCAAAATAATAATGCATCTAAAGAGTATAGAAAATGAGAGAAACAAGAACCCAACGTGCAACGAGTCCCCGCATGACACTAACCTCATCTTTGCATGCCTAGCTAACATCCACATTTCTTACTTCTTTAATCTAATGAAATCGCCTGCAACTAGGGCAAACTTACCCTTGCTGAAGTCGAAAAGCTCGTTGGTTCTTTTGCGGTTGACTTTGAGTTAGAAGGACCTTGTCACCGGACAGTTACTGATAGTTGCCTAGTGCTTATAAAGCTGCTGAAATGCCCAACTGTCTAATAGTACCTCGCAAGAGGACAGCTGAGCTTCGTCCCTGTTCCCACTCCAACGACAGAGAGACTGAGATGCTCTTCCTGTCTAACTCAGCGACCTTGCTGTTGCCTGCGATTCCACTTTGGCCTTAAAACATTTAAAAATTAAGAAATCAGCTTCGGGGACACGTTCTTGAGACGACGAGAACTATCAGGAATAGCAAGTGTGTGCTTTCAGATCAATTATCAAAAAAAAACTATCTATATTTGGAGGAAGAATTCTTTAATAACTTCCCAAAAACTCATACTTTGAATGCTGATGCGAAAGACGATACTGCACTAATACCTAACTGAATGAGAATTTTTATAAGTTTGAACCTTATTTATGCTAGTGCCCACATGACGCTATCAACCTCTATGTATAATCTCCTGGAACTCATCAGAAAACCTTTAGTTCTTGACCCACTTTTAGAAGACTTGAAGCAATCTAGAAATCGTTTACCCATAGACTTGTGTGATAGAGCTTGGAATTGTGCAGCTTTTATTTCCGATCTGTAGAATAATTTCTCTCTTGAAGAAAAGTGTTGATGATTTCAACTTTTTACACAACACTGTATGCCCAATATTTCTAAGAGTGTTTTCGTACAACCAAAATGGCTTGTATCGCATGTAATTTGGACATTGGCAGAATTCATTACTCGCAGATCGAAATTATTCACTCTTCCATGCCGCTCATTTGCGAGTGAATTTGTTTACCCTAATTTGGCGTAATCCTTTCGCCGGTTAAAATATTCCACATTTGCAAGTATTTTTTATTTTATAGTCTCGGCCGTTTGTTGTTTGTTGTCCTTGCGATTTTTATTGCTGCTCACTGGCCTGCCACTTCGTTTATGTGCGCCACGCAAGAACAATCACAAACAATTTGACTATGTACACACACTCACACAAATATCGAAGAAAATAATGTTTGTGTGTGTGTGTGTATTTGTTTTTGTTGTATCGTAAGCTGATAGCGTTAAATGTGTAATGAAGTGAAAAATTGCCAAATAACCAAAAATTAAATGAAGATCCTTTTTCTGTTTGCTAACTGTACATTTTGTTGTGTTTGTATTGTGTTTGTACTGTTATAAATTCAGCACAGCATAGTAAAGCAATTTGCTTGGGACGCACACCATGCAACCCTGCGACAGATTCCAACTATTGACCATCAGCCAGCAAGCTCGGGAAGGATATGCTAAAATGTAGCAGCAAGAGGGAGAGGGGGTCAGCGGGGTGGTTTTATTCGTTGTTTGAACGCTGAAATCATTTCGGTTTTTTGTGCTTTGTTTTCTTTTTGTGCTTTCATTGACAGAATATTGTGCAAACAAAATGGCAATGAAAATTTGCACTTGAGTAGCTTTTGCGGTTGCTTTTACGAGGCGCTGTGGCCCCAAGCCTTGCTGTGGGCGCTGGCGTTTAGGGGAATATGTAAATGGTTATGTATGCAGATGCTAGCGAATAATGAAATTTATACAACAATTACAAGGTTCTTTAAAGGATTCATAATATAAAAGTATTGGACTGATTTCATTTAATTGTGTTTTGGGAGGGAAAAGGCTTTCAATTTCACTTTCGAGGGCGGATTAGTTGGAGTCAACGCTGTTCCAAGGTTATTGAAGAATGAAAATGTCATTTTCAAGGCACATTTAAAAAGACACACCTAATGTAACAGTCTAGAAAAACAAATATTAATCATCGAAAATAGCATTCATGTTTTTCAAAATATTTTCCATTAAGATCTACAATACTTTTGCATGCTTTTGAACCAAGTAACGAAGCACTTTTGCCACTCTGATTGAGATATCTCCAAAACATGCGGTTTGAACGCATCAATCGCCTCTTCACGTGTCGAAAAACGTTGACCTCTTAGTTTATTTTTTTCGTAGTGAATCCGTCTTCGGCGGTTGATTTTCCCGATTTCTTGAAAGACAACTGGCAAGCAAATGATTGTGCATCACTCAGCATTTACTGTTCTGTATTGTTCGAGTGGTCAAGAGTATGGTTGCGACATATGTATTCAGTTTTTCCAAAAACCAGGCAACCATTTGGTTGGAAATGACTCGTGTGCAAACAACTTTTTTTGTATTCGGCCCATATTGAAACACCCATACAGTCGACAGCAGTTTACTTTCGTGCTCATACGTATAAATTCCTCACCTGTCAAGTTGTCATAAACGTGCTCCGAAACCCCATAATCGTATTCTATTAACATTTCTCTCAACCAGTCGACATGAGCCCGTTTTTAAGCGACTCACAAATTGTATGGGATCCAACGAGAAAAAAATGTTCTGCAATGAAATATTCAAGCAATTTTAAAAGTATGCTGGTCCTGCTGCCTGTAGTTGCCTCAATATCGCGACAGGTCACATGACGATATTGCAGTATCACTTTGCGCACAGCGTTATTAGTTTACGGAACAAGAACTGGTTTGGGACGAACTTCACTAAATTCGTCTTGGAGTGATCTACGAACTCGATTGGATTTAACCATCAATAAACATTGGTCCTTAATGACGCTTCGTCGCCAAAAATTTAATTACGTTCATCGAAGCACTGTTGCTGAGTATAACTTCGCGACAATGGGGTTGTCAAATTCGTAATATAAACGGCGACTTACGAACCTTTTCTTCAAATAAAATGATTCCTATATTTATTCCATAAATACCGTATATATTGTGACAAAAAGAACCCGGAAGTTGTAACTAAATTCCCCAGGTAAATCATATTTCGTTGCGAATATTGGAAAGGGCTTACACAAACCTAGGAGTGATAAAAAGTCTTCTAAGACGGTCGAAAGATCGTTGTATAAACATGCATCGTTCTCGACGACCTTCGTCCTCTTCAACCGATGAAAATATTAAAAAAGTAAATGATATGGTGCTTGCAAATCGTCCGGCAAATGTTAAAGAAATTGCATGAAAGCTCGAGATCTCTATCGAGTTCATCCGAATGATTTTGGTGGATATTTCGGGTATGATAGGCGTTATTGCTCGACTCGTCCTGATAAAGCTGAATTTTTTTCAAAAAGCGTTCCGATCCCACATTCATAGAGAGCATTATAAGTGCCGATTAATCATGGATTTATAAGTTTGACATGCAAACAAGTCAACAATCATCGGAATGGAGGGGAAGAACCAGCTGAAGCCAAAAAAAAAAAAAAACAAACCAAAGCCGCTCAAAAATCAAGGTGATGCTCATTGTTTTTTCAATATTCGTGGTTTGTTGCATAATAAACTTGTTCCGGAGGGACAGACTGTTAATAAGGGCGTATTAAGGCGTTCGCGTGAGACCCGAACTTAGCTCTTCTCTTTTCAGTTTTCCATGCAGTTATCGAATTTTTCCTGCATTTCACCTTTTTCCTACACCAAAATCCAATTTAATCAAGACAATCGTTTAATTTTAATTAAATCTAACATTATCTGTAAACTATAACTCATATAATGAAGACACTACACGGCTACTGTTTAAATTGCAGGCCACTTTTATTACTTTTCTAAGCAAACAATGAGGCTGAAACCAAATCCAAAACGCGTATTTTTATCAAAATGGATAAAAAATTTTTAAAACTAAAACCAAAGCAGAAACTAATCACGTTTGTCAACAAAGCCAGACGAAGGCCAAATAAGAGTTTGCTAAGAAAAAGTAATATTCTCGATAAGAATAGAGAAGCCACTTGCCGTTAAACACCTTCAACTTGGAGCTTAGTCATTCACTCACTCATTAAGGCGCTCTTATATATATATTTGTGTATACGTATGTTTGTATCTGTGTGATAGTGTGACTATGCAGCGCGCAATTGCAGCACTGTGGCCCACCCAAAAACAACGACAACGCGCCAGACATGCATTATTGACATTAATAACGTGATTGGCGTCAATTTTCATGTTCGATTCGTTGACAAACGCAACGCAACGCAACGCTGATGAAGAAATCAAGTGATTGACACTAAAACAACAATGCATGACCACACACACACACACATATGCATATGTAGGTGCGTGCGTGCACATGCAACAAGCGTAACGTTGCTGGCGAGCGAACCCAGTAGCTGCATTCCAATTATAAACAGATGTTAATTGATAAAATGTCTCGCGCGCTTCTTGTTATCAGCTGGAAATTGGTGGAGTACCTGAGTAATGAGCCATGTCATCGGCGACGACCCACCAATTTAATTAAATTCCAACAAAATAAAACTTAAATAAACAAACAACAACGTTGATAACTAATGCTACAACGCAACGCAGAATACAACAAAAACAACAACAACGAAACAGGAAAAAACGTTAACTTCGTTTGCACGGACGCTATAATACCCTGCACAGTTGCATTTTTTATTTCATAATTGGATATACAAAGATATTTATCGTGATTTTATAGGCCGGGTTGTATGGCAGCTATATGTTATAGTAGTCCGATCCGAACAATATGTTGGGGAATTTTAGTCTGGCCTTGGACAATAACCCATGCCAAATTTCGTGAAGATATCTCTTGAAATAGAAAATCTTTTCATACAGGGACTTGAGTTTGACCGATCAGTTTGTATGGCACCTATGTGCATTGGTGGTCTGATCTAAACAATATATTCGTTATAGTTCTGTCTTGAATATTCTGAAAATTTCATGAAGATGTCAGAAAGTTTTTCATACAGGGACTGAGTTTAATCAGTCAGTTTGTATGGCACCTATATGTAATAGTGGTCCGATCCGAATAATACGTTGGGAGATTTCAGCCTGGCGTTGAACAGTAATTTCATGAAGATATCTCCTCAATTAAAAAACTTGTCCATACAAAAACCTGATTTTGATCGATCTGGTTGTATAGAACCTATGTACATATATGCCATAGTGCTCCGATCCGAACAATATATTCGGAAATTGTAGTCCTGGCTTGAATAATATTCTGTGAAAAATTTCGTGAAGATATCTTGTCAAATAAAAAAGTTTTACACACCGGGACTTGAGCTTGATCAGTCAGTTTGTATGGCAGCTATATGCTATAGTGATCTGATCCAAGTAATATGTTGGGGAAGTTTATCCTAGCATTGGATAGTAATCCAGGCCAAATTTCGTAAAGATATCTCTACAACTTAGTAAGTTTTCCATACAGGGACTTCTGCTTGATCAGTCAGTTTGTATGGCAGCTATATCTTTTAGTGAACCGATATTGTTGATTTCGAGAAATAAACAACTTCTTGAGCAGAAAATAGCTCGTGTCAAATTTCATATCGATATCTCAAAAACTGAGGCGGACAGTTAGACGGACATGGATAAGCAACTCAGCTCGTCACTCTGATCCTGATCTGGTATACTACAATATACAAATATATAATTTATGGGATCTCCCACGCTTTCTTCTAGGTGTTACAAACTTCGTGACAAACCGGATATAACCCGTTCGGGGTATAAGAATAACAACAACAATAACAATTTGTAAACAACAGAACTTTCTTGGCTTGCTGGGTCCACTGTCTCATCTCTAAGGGGGTGGAGGAGACACAATTGCTTATAAATTAATATTTCTATGTATGTACAGTCTGTATATAAGTACCTATGTATACATACATTTATATATGTTTGTATTTGCCTTGGCACCAACTAATTTCCATATCGCTTTCAATCTCGCTGCCAATTTCGATAAATCGAAAATTAAATGCTGTTTCAATGATTTTATTTGCGAATTTGCAATGCGACACGAACGCGAAATTTAATTGAAACAATCTAAACAACAAACATCAACACCAATATGCAAATACGGAAGTCAACCTCGTAAGCATGGCGCTTTGGCTTGGCGCTGTGCTGCTCGGGGCGGTCCAATCCGCCAGCGACGTGCAGCCCCAAAATGGTTATGCCACCGCTGATTGACGTGACTTTTTGTCCGTCCGTCCGTCCATCCATCCATCTGTCTGTATGGCTGTGTGGCGGTGTGTCGCGTGGGAGCCAACAATGGCGGCAGGCCCCAGCGGATGACAGCAATCAGCAGCATTTATCAACGACAGTGGAAATGCAAAAACAACACAAATCGAAGAGAAAAACAAAAATACAAATTGTTTTCTGCGCTTTTCGTTATTTGCGTTCATAATTTTAAAATCAATAGAAATGTAGCCGTTGGCAGGCGCCATTGATAGCAGTCATTTACACCCACGGTAAGTGGGATGATACAAAGAGACATACATACATACATATAACTAGATAAATGTAATTTGTATATACATACATACAAACTTTCAATTGCTCCTCTTTCTTCTACTCTTCCTTCACTTTCTGACTTTCAATTGTGATTGAGTGATACCTTTTTGGTGTTGTTTTTGTGGTAGGAGAGGTGTTAGTATAAGATTGACGCTTGGGACTCTAATTAGATGCTTTGCTGAGCTTCTACTCCTATCTTTAGGATCCGCTTTAAGTTAACTCGCAAAATGATAAGTTTTAGCTCCACCAACAAACAGTTTATGGACTTTTAAAGTACATTTTAATGCCATAAAGATGATAATTAAGCCAATCTTCAGAACCAAACCAACACTGCAGTTGTAAGTCACTCAAGTATAAAACAATTATAAGGCCAACTAGCAATTGCCGAAGACCGAAGGCTTACAAATTGTCTTGTTGTCAAAATAACCAAAAAATTTAATTAAACGAGGTTGTAGCTAGATCTTACCTTTTATAATAAAAACTTCCTGAAAAGCTGTCCCTTGAAATGTCTTAGTTTTTATCTGCTTGCCCACAATTGGAAAAAGTGAAAATGAGTCACCCAACCCACGATTTTAAACAAACCGTACGAAAACCACTCAATCTGTCAAGATTCCCATGAGGTTAGGTTGAATGGTCGATCCGCAGCGGATCCCACTTGATCAGCTGAGGTGACCGGTCTATTGTAATATCAGAATATTCCTAAGTAGTATTAATCGAAAAGACGCTTAAAAATCAACAAAGTGTTCTAAGCCTGCCGCAAATTTATTGAGGCGCCTTATATCAATTTCGACTTCGTCGAATGTATGACTGTCAAGATGTTTCAACTTCTTCAATGAAAGCGAAAGTGAAAGTAATGAAGTTGTTTGATGAAGACAGATTTTCAGAAAGCTCCTGTTTGAACTCTTTCATGATCCCAACTTTTCTGAGACGAACAGAAATACACTTGTCGTCTTTATCTACGGGTTATATTACATGTGTAGGATAGCACAGGATGGTACAGATACCCAGACACTCTTTAGACACGTTCTAATTGCTTACCGAGCGTAGCTTTTTATACCCTGAACAGGGTATATTAAGTTTGTCACGAAGTTTGTAACACCCATAAGGAAGCGTCGGAGACCCTGCAAAGTATATATATAAATGATCAGTATGTTGAGCTGAGTCGATTTAGCCATGTCCGTCTGTCTGTCTGTCCGTCTGTCTGTATATAGGTATACGAACTAGTCCCTCAGTTTTTAAGATATCCTTTTGAAACGTCATTTTCTCTTCAAGAAGCTGCTCATTTGTCGGAACGGCCGATATCGGACCACTATAACATATAGCTGCCATACAAACTGAACGATCGGAATCAAGTTCTTGTATGGAAAACTTTCACATTTGACAATGTATCTTCACCACATTTGGTACAGATTATTTTCTAAGGCAACAATGTAATCTCCGAAGAAATTGGTCAGATCGGTTAACTATAGCATATAGCTACCATACAAACTGAACGATCGGAATCAAGTTCTTGTATGGAAAACTTTTGCATTTGACAAGATATATTTATTATTTTCTAAGGCACCAATGTAATCTGTGAAGGGTATATTAGCTTCGGTGCAGCCGAAGTTAACGTTTTTTCTTGTTTGAACATTGTTGGTTAGACTAAAATTTCGTAGTGTCAAAAAAATACCGTTGGTGAGAGACTCCAACGACTAATTGACAGCAGTATAAGACAATCGAAGCGTTACTTACTCTTTCCTCAATGTTCTGTCCTCTATGACAACTCTCTGTCAAGGATAAATCTTCAACTTGTTGATAGCATTAAGGTGCGAACTGCGATGTAGAGGAGAGGGAGGTCTGGTATTTTAAAACTCCCGGCTTATAAAATCTTTCAGTTTTACTTGGATTGACGACTTGCGGGTTCTGTTAGCTCAATTGGTCGTAGCCGGTACTTAGACAATTTTCTTTTATTTTAAGGGGGATGTCATCAGCGTAAGCTATTAGACAGCGACGCATTATTCGAGAACTTTTTGCCACCAAGAGCCAGAACAGCGGGCAAAGTACCCCACCGTTGTTATTGTGAAAAAAATGGATAAAAAGAATTTCTTGTATTGAAAAAATTTTGAAGGGCAAAAAATAAAGTTGAAGCGAAAACTTGGCTTGAAGCTGAGTTTCCGGAAACTGCCCCAGGAAAATCAACCTGCTAAGTGTAGACGTGGTGAAATGAGCACCGAGGAGGATGAAGGCAGGTACGCCATGAAGAGGCTGTTACCGAAGAAAACATCAAAAAAAAGTCCACAAAATAACTATGTATGACCGTAAAATGAAGATGTTCGACATAGCAGGCACTCTAAAGATATCAACTGAACGGAAACATCAAATCATTCACGAATATTTGGGTATGAGAAAGCACTCTGCAAGGTTAGAGCCACGCGAACTCACTTTTGCCTAAAAACAACAACGAGTTGATGATTTGAAGCAGAGTTTGGTGGTGTTCAAGCATAATAAACCCGAGATTTGTCGACGATATGTGAAGAAACGTGGCTTCATCATTTCGACAGTTATCCGAGTGGACTGCACACGATGCACTCGCTCTAAAGCGTAAAGGAAAAATGGAAAAAGTCGGCTGACAAGAATATGTCGTATAAATTTTAGGAGGCACATGGAATAATTTTTATTTACTACCTAAAAAGAGGAAATATCATCAATAGCGACTATTACATAGCGTTTTTGGACCGTTTGAAGAACGAAGTTTCCCAAAAACGGCCGCATTTGAAAAAAAGAAAGCACCAAGACAATGCACCATGTCACAAGTCAGTGAAAACGATGACAAAAACTTATGAATTGGGCTTCGAATTGCTTCCGCCTCTACTGTATTCTCCAGATCTAGCCCTCAGCTACTATTTTCTGTCATCAGATCTCCAAAGAATGTTCACTGGGAAGAAATTTTCGTCGAATGAAGAGGTGATCGCCGAAACTGAGGCCTATTTTGAAATAAAGCACAAATCGTGCTACAAAAATGCTACTGAAAAGTTGGTCTATAGGTCGCTATAATCAGTGTATCTCCCTTGAAGGGAACTACATATGTTGAATAAAAAAATGGATTTTGCCAAGAAATGTGTTCAACCATTATAAGCCGGGCCATGCTGTTATCTTTAAA
Organism: Bactrocera neohumeralis; assembly: GCF_024586455.1. Classification (NCBI taxonomy): domain Eukaryota; kingdom Metazoa; phylum Arthropoda; class Insecta; order Diptera; family Tephritidae; genus Bactrocera; species Bactrocera neohumeralis. Next base: position 22,768,894 of record NC_065923.1, read on the forward strand.
TAAAGTCATTAATACTATCAGGGAGCCAAACGTACTGTTAAACCAAAACAGCTACAAAATTTTAGATACACACCTTTATGTACAAGGTGCGTTCCAAAGTAAACACTTTTTGAATCTAGCGCCCCCTGGTGGCGCCATCTATATGTCGACTGGTGCGTTAGAATCTGCTATCTTTATCGATTGTCCAGTGAGAATTTCATGACATTTCATTGATAGGAAGTGAAGTTATTGCGTTTTAAGTGTCAGTATGCTTGTGTTGTCGGTGCGAAAATGAGCTTCGAACAAAGAGCCAACATTCAATTTTGTTTTAGAATTGGTAAAACTTTTACCGAAACGTTTCAATTGATGAAAAAGTTTATGGCGATGATTGCCTATCCCGTAGCAGAGTGCACGAGTGGTTTCAACGTTATAAATGACGATCAAAATGTGGGCCAATCAAAATCCGTGATCATCGGAAATTCCATCGAAACTGTGCGTGAATTCATCAAAAATCAGCCGAAATCATCATTGAAATTCATGAAAATTGAGTTTAACATCTCCAAAGCATCTATTTATCGCATTTGACCGAACATTTGGTCTTGCGAAAGGTGTGTGCACGGTTTGTTCAGCACAAATTGACTGACGACCAAAAATTGCTCAGAATCCAACATTCGAAGGACGATTATTTGACCAAAAATCACATTTTAACGACTAACCATTCCTCGTATTCACTTGATATGGCACCATGCGACTTCTTCCTTTTCGGAAAAATGCATTTGCCCACGAAAGGAAAGCGGTATGCAGACGTAGAGGCCATCCAAAGGCTTGCACCGGCATACTGTCGACCATACCGGCCAACGAGCTAAAACACTCTTTCGACATGCTTTTGGACCTTGCAAAAAGCTGTATTGAAGCAGAAGGAGACTATTTTGAGTAAAATAAATTGATTTTGCCGAAAAAAACATTTGTTCTGTTTTTTTTAAGTCCTGTTTACTTTGGAAAGCACCTTGTATACCATATATACATGCATAGCAATTCTGTCAACCTAGTTCCCCTTTACTGCTTAGAATCGAAGTGACGCAAAGTAATTTTTCAAAAGGAGGCTTACCAAGTCAATTGGAATCTTTGTACATTTCTGATTTCTAAGTAAACACACGAACATTTATGAACCAAGAATATACCTATAAATATTTGTGCATATAAAATGCTTTCTTCTGCTCGAAAAGGGGTTACAAATCAGTGCCATGATTGATTGTGATTATTTAAATGCGTCTATAAGTGAGACACCCACTACTCATACCTGCTAAGTATATATGTACATATGTATATGTATGTATATGTAGAGCAGTATGTAAAATGCAAGCATAAACAACAGCATAAACCCTTTCTTGTGTGCAAACAATCTTCCATCTAAGCTGAAATGGGCGAAGAAAAATGGCTTTATCCACAACTTCGCAAAGGATGAAGGATTCAGTGTGAATTGATTGATTTCAAATTCACATATTATGTAAGTGAATTGTAAAAAGTATATAAATTGCAACTTAAGTTTGATTACAAAGGGGGAAACGAAACAAATCTCTTTTCCGCTGTTTTCTATTTTCTGTTTCCTTTGTTTTTTGTTTTTTAGAAGAGAGAGGAGGGGAAAATAGGGTGATTAAGTGATTCGAAATTATCATGGAATGATAAAAAATGTATCTGAATCAAATCAAGATCCTTTCAAGTTATTTTAGACCTTCCAGTTATGATGCCTTAAACAATCTGAATTGAATAAGGCAAACACTCGTCTACTTGATGGTAAGAGATTGGTTAATGAGTACGCAGGAGCAGAATAGAGAAGAACAGTAGTTGTTATTACTAGGAAGTGGACGTAGAATCGATCCTCATTTTGACCAATATTAAACAGCTCTTTTTTAATTAACTTTTGCCACCCGAAAGACCATGGTAAACTGAAAAAAAAACATAAAATATTAATTAAAACTATCTGAACATTGGCTCAAAGTGATACATATTTTTTATCGCAGAAAGAAGCTGCACCCAGGCTTCGTGTCGCTCAAAATCTGGAACTATGTCAAAATATGCAAATTCGGTATATAATATTTTCTTAACACCCTGATGACATGTATGAAATATTGAGCCTTTTCAAATATAACAGATTTCTGACCATTTTTTAGAAATGATTACACAATTTGATCTGATCTAATAGCAAAATAAAAAAATATGTAAATTATTATCACTTTATCATGCGAGAGCATAAAATGTTCGGTGACACCCGAACTTAGCCCTTCCTTACTTGTTTTAATTAAAGTTTGCCACCCGAAAAACCATGGAAAACTGAAAGTATCTTTTTTACATATTTTTTTATCGCAGAGAGTCTTCATGTAAAATCTGGCTTATGTCAAAATATGTACCATTGGAGCTTTCAACAGATTTCTAACCATTTTTTAGAAATGATTACACAATTTAGAGACACTGCAATCCATTAAGTAGTTGGGTTTAAATAAAATAGAATGGAACTTATATCGGTTGTCTAATTGTCACAATCGAAAGTGACTCTGAGTCAGGAACTTAGGTGGCTTACAGGATAGTAGTATACTGTATAGTGTAGAGAGGAAGCGAGTGTCTGGCCATAGCGAAATTTCAGAAAACTGAGGTGCTAATGAGCTAGCTAAGTCAGGTCCGTCGCATTTGCTTCAGAATGAGAGCTTCATTGGCTTCTTTCGTTTCATTACTGGATGGTTGTAACTCAGAGGAGCACAGCAAGCGCTGGCCAGATATTCCCAACTGTGCGATCGCAAGAGCCATTCTGGCCCAGTGTAAAACGCAAGAGGTCTTGCAAGCTCCTCGCCCTCACAAAAGTTCATCTTTCAATAGTTATAGGGATTCTAACGAACACTGCCGCATCGGGATACATGTGGAAAGATTATACTGGATGCATTAGCTGTTAGAAAAAGATGAGATAAAACCATCCCAATACCTCCTTCATGAATGTACGACATATGCTAGATCAAGGTTAAAATACCTCGAATCCCACACTTCTCGACATCTAGGTGAAATGGCAGTAATAGAAATAAAGATTTAATATCCAAATACAGGAATTTTAAACTGGCTTTGCAAAGGATAATACGACGCAATTTAAGTGTCATCGCCCACAAACTTGTTGAATCAGCCACCTAATCTAGAGATAAATATAAAAATAATAGCTCTAATAATACCGACATTAGATAGAAACAAGATGAGGCCTTCATAGATGACAGACTTTAAGAGTGTATTCTAGCCTAGAGCATGAATTTCAGGTAATTTTTGAAGTGTTGCAAAAAGACAATTTTTTAATTATTGCTATCCATTTTTTATTAGTAATTTATTAACTCTACAAGAATACATAAATAATTAAAAAATAAAAAAGTGAGTTAAAATTTTCAAAAAGTAGCCGATGCACGAAGCAAACAAATTTTGTAACACTTTTTATTAGTGTTTCGAATTTTTTTAAATAATAAAAATTTAAATTTGGGAATATGGATAGTTTAAGATAAAGAAAAGACTATAAAGAAGACTATGTAAAATGTTCAGATTAATCGGTCTAGTAGAACCTGAGAAATCGTGGGTGTAATTTCGTTAAAAAGACAGTTTCGAAATAATGCATTATAAAATTCCGTCCCATCGAAGCTGTCTGGTTGCCGAGTCAGCGAAATAACCCTATCTCTCCGAAAACATTTTAAATTTCGAAAAATCTCCTTAAAGTCATATTCTTGAATAGTTAAAGTTTGAAAATATAGAAAACACTTTTCTTATTTCTAGACTAGATAACCTCTTTAAGAAATTATCTTCGGATGGTTGAACCAAAGCTTATTGAAAAACATACTCTAACCGATGGATAAAGCAATAATTTTACTTCAAAATTTTCGAGATTTGCAAAGTACTATGTAGCAAAAATTTTTGATAAAAAGGTCCTCCTACTGGTTAAGCGAACCGTATGCCTATCTGACGAAGGAGAATCTTACTGCAACTTATCAAATCTCTCTGTTATATAATCTATTCTAATATGCCTAATTTTTAGAATTTTTATAAAATTTATAAATTGTAAGTAAAACATTTGAAAAACTGAGCCCACACTCCTTGCAATATACAAAATTCTGCGAGAAATTCGATTTAGATCTATGGGATATGCAGTGCATTTCCCTAATATGGACAGTCCTCATAACCGGACAGCTCCCATAACTGGACAAATTTCATAAACACAGCGTTTTTATAAAAGTTTTCATACAAAACCAATCCTTATAACCAGACATGATTCCAATGACGGGACACGGTCACTATTTTGTTAATATTTCGTTCAAATTAGCTCTGATAAACGTACAAGTTTCCATAAAATGATCATCAAGGAAATTATGTACAAAACACTAATATAGTACCCGGCTTTTTAAATTCTTATTCATTTGTGGGCTTTTGAGTCTGACAAAACACTGCGATGGTGGCTGTCCGGTTATGAGGAATTTCACTGAATATGTATATCTCTATGTTCTTCTAGGTGAGCATCTATCAATATCAGTATCATATACATACTTACGCATCCATACAAATCTATAAATGCTAGTATATAGTGCATCTGTGCACCTGTAATTATAACGGTACGTGGTGTTAATGTATGCCAAAGGGTTGAGTATTTCTTGCGAGCAATTAGCCATGGTTCGATAGCGGGTAATAAATTTACTAATTGCGCTTTCACGCACACAACACACGCACACGCTTTCACACGAGCACGCTCGTTCCACTTGCCTTCACTGAAACCACACACACACACAAACACAAATGGAATAATGAACTCGCTGGCACCCATTTGCAACGCCTTTAAGTTTAATGAGTGTAGGTATGTATGCGTCTGTGTGCGTGGCAATTGATTGTGTAACAATTTGTGTCACTAATTGCATGCAAATTGCGCTTTTTACTGTTTATGATCCCGCTCATAAATCCATAAAATATACATAAATACATACGAGTATTAGCGCGAGTGCGAGTGTCAATTGATAGGGGTTTCGGTTAATCCAGTGGCAGTAGAGCGAGTAGCGCGCCTATACCGCCACCAGCTGTGGCAGCGACGGGAGCGTGGGCGGTGCGGTCCTTCCGCGCTCATCAACTCTTTTAATATGGATTTAATAATTCCCAATCGATGACGGTGGCACAAAGCCATAAAAGATAATACTCTCATATTGACACATAATATACATACATATATACCGCTATAATTTCATCTATTATATTTGATTAGTTGATTATGGCAGTGCGGTAGGCACATCGTAAAAGTAATTTTATTTAACAATTAATTAGATTATACATAAGTACATACTGTGTGTACATACATACATACATACATATGTACTCCTAGTTGCTAGTAGTGTTCTGCAAAGCAATATTGGGCTAAGTTGTCGTTGTGCTTATGCTTTATTAAATTTCGGTTATACTGACCATATTAAATGCTGTTTATTGCCCAATCAACAATAGTTAATTAATATTTAGATGAAATCGCTCATCAGCAAAAATACGCAAAAATTGTGAAATTCTATTCGTTATTGTATGATCCCTCAGCGCTACTAACTGAGCATAAATAACGACTAAGAGGTATAATAAAAGTAAATCAAGGTTTTTAATTAACGTTCCAAATAGTGATTCAATACATCGAAAGAAATTATATAATACTTAATTTATATCAAATAAAACCTCAAAGAAGGCTATACTATATTTTCTATTGATCTTGCTTGAAGGGAATTAAGCGGGTATTCTGGTCTAGGATTTTGAAAAAATCGATTTTTTTGCATATTTTGAAAGTTTAAACTTTCAAAAGTATGACCTTGGAAGGATTTTTTCAAAATTCGACTTATTTTCGGAGATACAGCCGATTTTGTGACGTGGCGTCCGTGTTCACTAGAATTGTCTCCTAAATTTTAAACGCGTTTTTCTCGAAACTACTTTTTTTGAGGTGGTTGACGTGATATCTCAAGTTCTACTGAACCGATTCTTTTGAAATTTGGTATATATCTTCTTTATACAATGCTCTATCGTATCTGCCTTGGATTTCCAAAAATTTTGATTTGAAATATTTTTAAAAAATTGGATTTCCAAAAATTTTGATTTGAAATATTTTTAAAAAATTCGAAAAGGTCGAAAAAATCGGGTCAAAACAAAAGTTTTTTTCAAGTCGACGCCATTTTTTTTTTTTTTTTTTTTGAAAATGGTCAACCCGATAACGACATCCTTACAAATGAAGAATCTTCTTGTTTTTTGTGTTTTAGAACTCTACAAGGGTTCAAATCACGTCAACCAGGACGCACCGTTTTTTTTGAGGCCCCCACTCCACCGGCCCGTATCTCGACGAATTTTGGTTGCAATTTTTTATATTATTAAAATGTCAATAAAAAAGATATAAAGAAATGGATAGTAAAAATGTTTTTAATTTTTTTTATCTTAGTTTAAAAAATGCCTAAAATGCATGCGTCTAGACCAGAATACCCCCTTAATACATCGAAAGAAATTATATAATCAATGTCAATGTGTCAGATTTATAGTTGAAATTCAGAGAAAACCATTTCCTGATAATAGTATGTCTGTGTGTTACAAATGCGTTGAATGGGATCAATACTTTTTTTACCCCCTATATAACTAATATAAAGATTTTCGAACTTCAGGGTGACTTTATACCGCATATATCAGCCAATATGTGACTTATCACAATACAATTGAGACTATGTGTTTTTCTTATTTCGATGCATCTTTGTGCTTAAAGTGAATAAAATCGGGTGAGAACGCGATGGGGACTAGGCCATATAAATCACAAGTGGTTTTGGCAAAATTTGTTTTTTTTTTTCGTTTCACCATAGTTCAAGGGTGATACACTGATTATAGCAACCCTTCAACTTTTCAGTACCATTTTTGTGGTACGATTTGTCCTTTGCTTAAAAATATGCCTCAGTTTCGGCGATCACGGTAGCAATCCTAATTCAAGGATGTTTGCCAACGGTAACATCGGCTTGTAACACGGTGCATTGCCTTGGTGAAACAGCACTTTCTTTTTCTTCAAATGCGGTCATTTTTCGGCGATTTTGACCTTCAAATGCTTGATTGCTGTTGTTGGTCTTTTCTTTTTCAAAGTAGTCAATAAAAATTATTCCATGCGCATCACAAAACCACTGTCTAACTGTCGATTCGGCCTCGAAATGGTGATTGATGGAATCTTCCGCCATCCATTCTTATATGTCGATGCAAACACTCGGTGTTATTACGCTTGAACATCTCCAAACACTGCACCGAATCATCAACTCGTCGATGTTTTAGTCAAAATTACTTATGTTCGGGCGGCACCTATCTTGCAAAGAGCTTTCTCATACACAAATATTCGTGAATGATATGATGTAAATTATTCCTCGGTTGCATATCTTTAGAAAACCACTATCTTACTTCGATTCGGCCTCGAAAAAATTGTTTTGAATGATGGAAACTTGCTTTTGGTCCATCCATTCTCATATGTCTTCGTGCTTATTTCATCACGTCTGAATTTAGCGTACGAGTCTTTTATGGTTGATTTTCCTCGGGCGGTGTCCGGAAACTCACTAGGTCACAAACTTATGATCCGACAGCTGTCAAATTTATAACCTTTTGAAGGTTAGAGCTAAATAAAAACCGTATGGATTTAATTTGCCATTTATTTATTTATCGGGCCGAGGTCTTTACAATTGACCTAATATTTCATTTAGTTATTCTTTAATTTTATACTCGTAGTAGTCAATAATTAAGGTTCAATTATAGAACGCTTTGAAAATTCGTGAAATCAGTGGATAAACACGCTAAACTCTGAAATATAAATGCAATTATGTTGAAACTATTTAAAATGAAATAACCCCAACGAAAGAGATGCAGAGGTCTTTTTCTAAAAATTTGAATCTGGGCGTTGCACTACCCACTTTTAGAGAAAAATTTGATATATCGAACACTTCTCGACTGATATCAAGTCAGTGCGAGGATAAGATTATCTCAAAATTGTTGTGAAACATTGTGAAAATAGGCGAAATCGAATTCTACTAGGCATATTTTCTATACATATATACATATATCATAACTTTAAACTCCATATGACTCGTTCACTTTACAATATACAATATATCAAGCCATCTAATAAAAGCTTTAAGGGGGTATTCTGGTCTAGAAGCATGAAATTCAGGTAATTTTTAAAGTGTCGTAAAAAACAGGCAATTAATATTTTTAGTATCCATTTTTTTATTAGTTATTTGTTAATTTTTGAAGAGTACAGAAAAAAATTTAAAATTAAAAAAAGTAAAAAAATTCAAAAATTATGAGCTGACGAAGTGGGGGTTCTCTCAAAATTTCCACGTGACCATACCCATGATTTCAACCCTCCTAGTTATCTGAAACCAAAAAAAAAAGGTTATTAATCTAGAATAATGTCGCAATGGCCGGAACTACGGAAAAGTGGGAAAAATTTTTTTTCACAAAATGGCGACTGCCTGAAAAAAAAAAGTTTTTTTGGATCACTTTTTCTGACTATTTCGAATTTTTTAAAAATAATAAAAATAAAAATTTCGAGATGGAGCTAGTTCCAACCATAGACAAGCCTATAAAGAAAACTCTAAAAAAATTTCAAGTAAATCGGTCCAGTAGAACCTGAGAAATCGTGGGTATCGTTCCGAAAAAGGCAGTTTTGAGAAAAACGCGTTTAAAGTGCGGCGAAAGTCTTTTGTTCGATTAGTTCCGGCCGAACCAGCTTGGATGCCGAGTCAGAAAAATGCCTCTATCTCCGAAAATAATTTGAATTTTGAAAAATTCTCTTGTACACATATTCTTGAATTGTTAAACTTTGAAAATATAAAAAAAAAATTTAGATTTTTTTAAATTTCTAGACCAGAATACCCCCTTAAAACAAATAGTCCGTTCCAGGTAGGCAATCTAACAACCAAAAACGTTCGAAATCCGACTATAAATATTCACCGATTTTGCGGACCTCATAAAATATACGTAAACCTGTGGGACATATTAATGAAATGCAGATAGTGTTTTTTCCTGATATTTTCTCCAGAAAATGAATAAAATCGAGCCAACAGTTGCACCAGACTACATATACCTATCTACTATAAAAGGATTCGATATCGTTCAATATGTGAGTTATCTTAATTAAGTTCAGAGAGTGTATTTCAAAAATATGTCAAATATTATCTATATATGTAAGATGATGAAACCTAGAGAACATTTGAACTCTCAGACCATACATTTTTCGTTCAAAAACAGTTTATGTATATAGACTTTAAATGAAGTTGAGGTAAATAACTCGTAAAAATCTCTTAGTTCAAAGCAATATTAGAGCGTCTTCGTAGAACAAAAGTGATGAGAGAAAACTGTAAGGAAGTAAAAATTATACAATGACCGCCATAGTCGCTGCCTTTGCACGCACATACATGTTAGTCACGAAGTTCCTGTAAGACACTGGTAATATTAGCGTTGCTTTTGGTTATTATACCAAGAAAAAATAACCAAAAGCAACGCTTTCTTCAAAAACTAATAATCATTCGTATAAAATAAACAATTTATTTGATAAATTCTAATTTCACGCAAGATCACGTACGAGTCCAAATAAATCACTCCAAAAACTTACAGGGGTCAAGAAACACAACCCGAAAGCTTCGAGCAGACAGCGCTGTGCACAATTATAGAACAAGCTGCACTTACTGCGGTACATACTAATGCAAAAAAGCAAAAACAAAAAATAATTCACACTTATGTAAGTATGAATGTGTGCAAGTGTGTGGCTCCTGAGTACTATAAAGCAATGAAATCATAAAAAATTACGGCACATAAAAAATACATGATAATACAAATGCGATTTACGGTCATTTATGCGAACACATGTAAGCATCACGAGGATTTTTATGTAAAACAAATAACCGTTATGCACGAAAGGCTGCTCCTGCAAGCTTTCATATGTGTGTGTGTGTGTGTGTGTGTGAAAACTAAAGCGCTGGCGCAAATGTGGAGTCAAGTAACACAATTTGCAAATTGTTAAGTGATTTACGACAAGACAAGCCATTTGTAAGAATAAGATCTGATTGTGTAAAAGCTTTGGAATAAGATAAAAATGCGCTATTAGAGCAGCATGAAATGTGGAAATGTGGCTACACACAAAGTAGCTGCTGTTCGCTTTTATTGTTGGTATTGTTGTTGTTGTTGGTGTTTTTTGCACAGCAAACCAAGTTACAAATTGCCGTTACATTATGCCAGATTATATTTTCATATGCAAGTTGGGTGTAAATCGCGTACGTACATACATATGTATGTATGTATTCGAGCTAGGAGTATGTGCGCCAAAATTCTAAAGTAGAGTTGCCATACTCAACTGATAGTGACACACTTTGTTAGTTGATACACAGCAAATATATTGAGGAAAACGACTTTTTTATGACACATTTGTAGGATATTCTTCTGCTTCTTCTTTACTGTCGTAGACACCGCTTCTGCAGTTATAGGCGAGTTAAAAACAGCGCCCCAGTCGTTTCTTCTTTTCGCTATTTGGCGCCAATTCGAGATATTAAGTGCTGCCAGGTCCTTCTCAACCTGATCTTTCCAATGGAGTGGATATCTTCCTCTGATTCCCCCGACGGGTACTGCGTCGAAAACTTTGAGAGCTGGAGTGTTTCAATCCATTCGGACGACATGATCTTGCCTAATTCGAAGAACTATGTTAATGTCGTCGTATACCTCATACAGCTTGCCGTTCCATCGAATGCGATATTGGCCGTTGCCAATGCACAAAGGACCATAAATTTTCCGCAAAACCTTTCTCTCAAATACTCGTAACGTCGACCCATCAGATGTTGTCATCGTCCATGCCTCTCTGCCATATAGCAGGACGCGAATAATGAGTGACTTAAAGAGTTTGGTCTTTGTGCGTCGAGAAAGGAATTTACTTCTCAGTTGCCTACTCAGTCCCTAGTAGTACCTGTTGGCATGAGTTATTCTGCAATTGATATATAAGATTTAGACATGATAAATATTCGGTATCTCTTATTTTGGATCGACTAATATGCTTCCATCTCTTATTGAACTCTAGAAAAGCCCAACAACACTGGCGGGTACCTTTCCACGACGGTTGTGTCTACGTAATCAGAATGGATCCAAAGTTTAATTTCGCCAGGCTCTCGATTCGTTCGGATTCCTCAAAATTGTCTAAGAAATGCTGCTCCGAAAACAAAAATAATAGTCGGATACTGTTCCTTCCACAGTCAGGTCTGCGTAATCGAACGGATTCGAAGTTCTATTTCGCCGGACTGTCAATTCGTTCGGATTGATCAAAAGTGTCGCGGCATGTTGCTTCAAAAAGAAGAAATAATTGCCGATTACCCATGTTACGTCTACGTTATCGGAATGGAGCCGATTTCTATACCGCCGGAGTGACAATTCGGCCGGATATCTCGAAATTATGTCGGACTTATAGTAAACATAATAGTCGGGTACCGTTTCCGTAATAGTCTGTTGTACGTAATCGGTTTTATTCCGTCTTAAGCTCTTCTGGTTGGTATTCATATCAAACTTTATTCTCTTTAGGTCATCAAATAAATAACCTCTTCGTCATCAGGAACTCCAATTATTTACAGAACCATAGAGAGAAAACCGGCTCCCGGGAATAATTATAGCGAATTCCTTGAAAAAATCTCAAAGCATTGTTGCAAAGCACCAGTCCGCCTGAAAACTCCGCGTCCAACAGGAATTTTCTGCGATCTCCTCCCCCTCTCTGCTTACTGGATATGTCATATAATTTGAGGTTACAAGTATATCTCTTTAAAGCATCAGTCAGGGTTTTGGATTTAAATCATTAAAGCGTTATTTTTATACAGCAATGAAGAGACAAACGCAGAACCCTGCACCACCAAGGCTTAGTTAGTACTTACAGGTATATCTCATTGTTGATGGACCGAGCCATTTGCAGCTAGACTTCAATTTACTTGACATGGCAACTCTTCAAGATTACATACAATTCCCCACATTCACCGCTACAAAAGCACGTTCATGTGTCCGCTACCCCTTGAAGGGGTGTTTAATCCAGCAAATTGATTTCGGTGGGTGTTTAAACAAAATTTCTAAGGATACGAACAACTACACAACCCACCACACTCTCGTACACACACACACCGAGGGCAAGTGGCAAAACCCAAAAATGGCAAATGGCAGCGTTTAGTACAATCATCACCATCATCATAAGCACCCAGCAACAACAATGCCGGGTGAAAGCTCGACACGAAGACAATGGCTGGCAAGCTGCCGACGGCAATCAACGGTTAAATGACAGCAGCAACAACACAAGCAGCCAACACTAACAAGTGTAAGTGTAACAACAACAATGATTTTGTTGTTCTTGTTGTTGTTGCCATTCTGCGTGCATTCGCTGCCATTCATTTCAAGGGTAAGTGGCAACGAAGTGGCGCCTTTTTACTATCAACTGGGGAATTAAGTAAGAAGAGCGAAGCAACGGTACTTTCCACTAAGTGAGAGGGTGTCACCGTGTTTGACAAAGGTTGCACTTCCACTCGAACTCAAGCGAAGGTGGTTGGTGGCGGTGGGTGGCTGCAGGCGCAAGTGCAAAGCAGTTCATGGTAACTACGGTGTATGTACATATGTAAGTATGTGTGTGTGTGCGGGTTTGGTGTTGCATAGTGGAAGTTGAAGATTTTTGCTAAAAATTATACTTTCTGCTCGCACAACAACAACACATATTTTATAATCCATTTCAGTTATTGCCAAAATATGCTAATATAATTTCTGCATTTCACTTCTTCTGCTTCTGCTTCTTTTGCTTCCTGTTCTTCTTGGGTTGGCAAATGAAAGAAGTGAGTTGATGCGATTTGGCGTGACTTTTGCACATGATAGCCATGAAGGGGCCCCGGAAACATGACACAGATCCATACCTATGTTTATATAAAGAGAAAGTGAGTGACGAGGTGAGTGCGCCTTTTCAGGTTTGCAATTTTAATATATTATTTTATGTACATACATACATATGTTAAGTGTAAATCGGATGTGCTGTTATGACTGCAATAAGTGGCTGTGATTTAGATACTTAGCATTGATTATACATAAGTAATGTGTAAATAAATTTGCATAATCACTACAATTTGATTAAAAAAATGCAAAACTTAAATTTTTGTTGAGATTTTTGCTATCGAATCTCGCTAATCAGTCTACAGATCTCTTATACGAGTATCTATAGACTGCTAAGGCTTATATGGTATAGTTTGCTTTATGGATTGTCGATATACTTTTCACGGGAAAGTAGATTGAAATCTAGTGCCATATGCGGACGACATTGCTATCTTAATAACGGGTAGATGTGTACAGAATATTAGCAGCATACCTATACCTATACCAACAATAGACCTCTTACCTGGCGTAAATGTTTGTTAAGCACAACACTAAACATCTATATGGACGGCCCGAAATGGACGATGAAGTTGGTGTGGGAATATTCTGTCTAGAGTTAGACATAAGACAACCTTTTGAGTTGCCGGACAACTCCAGTATATTTCAAACTGAGGTCTTTGCTATTGCGAAAGCCGCGGAGCTAGCCTCTAATGAACCTGCAGGCAAATCCAAAGTCAATACTTACGTAGACAGCCAATCAGTAATCAAAACAAAGTCTCATATCGGCCAGAAGTGTCTTGGGAATCAGAGCTGCAGTGGAAAATATTGCCAGAAGCAAGTAACTTCACTTCTACTGACAGCCAGGTCACAAAGGCATTGATGGCAATGAAATAATCGTCGAGATTGCCTAGAATGGTGTGCGGTTAACATCCGAAAACGTGATCAACATTGGGAATCCCATACATTGTATCTACGACGATTTTGACAGAAACATGGTAAAGAAAAGCAAAACCAGTTGGAACGCGCTACCTACACAAAATTCTTATGGACACTCGATAGAAGAGACTGTAGGAACATGATCGCAATACTAACTAGTACCTGTCTGGTGGGGCTGACAGATCGAGAAGACTGCAGGAAATGTCTAGAGCTAGACACCAGAGAAACAATGGACGATCTCTTGCCCACTTGTCCCGCATTGGCAAGACTACGCTGTAAGCATCTAAGTCCCACGGTATGATACACTGTGGTGGCCACAGAGTTTGTTAAAATTCGCTTTCAGCGCAGGCATCCTAAACCATGTCTACTCTTGGACTTAACAACTGAACTCCATCTGGTATCGCAAAGAACCAAATTGGTCTATTCGTGGCTTATTGGCCTACCAGATTAACCTAACCTATATGGAAGTCTTCAGTGTGGCAATACCCAGACAGCAGGTAGGAATATTATCATAGTCGAAATAAAACAGTTTTTAGATATAATTTTTAATATACCACCTGATCAAATTTGACCCGGACTGGTCTATATAACCTACGTTAGAAAACCGAAACAATAAAATTTGTTTTGTTTTGCGAAGTCTGATCTCCATATGTCAATTAGTGTAATTGGCAACACTTTGCTTAAAAACATGAATAACGAGTTTACCCGAAACCATGAGTTTCCAATGGAATCACGGTTACGGAATCGTTGAAAAATTTCTAGAAGTCCACTTTATCACGAATGCAAGAATTTGAGTGACACAATAAATGTCGTGAACGTCTAAGAATATTTGCCTCATGCGAGTCGTCCATCTACCTTTGTTAATGACTATAACATCGAAAAAGTTAAGAAAACATTGCCTAAAAATCTTCTTTCTGGCATCAGAGATATAGCACAGGATCTCAACATTTTGTAGTTGTTATAAAGAGTATCTAGACCCGACCCAAAGAGGGTTCGATCGTCGATGTCAATGCTGAAATCGTACCAAAAGACCTGAATCGTTTGAAAAACTGACGTGGAGTAGAAATCACATAAGAGATGCTTGACAACGTAGCTGAGGATCCTACATTCATCATTACTGGTGAGGAGACGTGGTTTAATGATTATAACGCCGAAACTGTCAGGCAATCTAGAGAATGACGCTCCAAAAATGAGTGGAGACCGAAAACACCAAAATTCGCTGAAGTCACTAAGAACGTGGCAATGGATGCAATATGGATACACAACTGAGTCTAATCGACAGTTCGCTTGAAAACACAACTGACGACAATATTTTAGCCAGTACTTTCTGGGACTCACGTGTAATTATGTTCACTGAACTTGATATCCAATCATTTAATAACAATATCCCGAGTAATTGAAACGATTGTACGTCGAGATCAAAGTCAAGTGTTCGCATTTGATGAACAAAAATTTGTTCTTTCATCAAGACATCTCTCCACAACTCATTCAGTTTATGATATGATCGAAAAATCAAGAGAAGTACGCTATGAACTTGTTTTCCACCGACAGTATTCAACAATTTTGGCCACAGCAACTATTTTCTCTTTGCCAGACTCAAAACGATTTTACAATAAGGTCGTCAATATGAAAACAAACTTCTAGTTTGTTGTTCTTGAAGCCTTATACTATGGAAACGGTACCCAAATGTTGGAGAAATGTTGTAACAAATGCATTACTCTAGATGGAAATTATGTACATGTCGTTGTGTGACGCCATATTTTCTTTACGTTGTTTCATTAATAGGCCAACGACTTTTCAGCTCAGGCAGTATTTCTCCTCCTATGACATTTCAGACGGGTAATAGTGATAGTATATTGTTTCCAATGCTGAATTGTAGGTGATGCTAGTTTTTCTCTCTTCTGTTTATCCAAGATTTTTTTTTGACTGAGTCTTATTTTTGTCTTCTCTTCCTGACTACCGTTATATATTAGATTTTAACTCCAAAATCTTGTTATTCTAGAATAAAAGAACTGAATCACTTTTATGGTTTTGTTATTTCTCAGGTGGGTTCCAAGCCAGTCCACAAATTGTTTGAACCTTTCCACATACAATCTCAGCAAATGTTTCAAAACTAAGGACCTTGATCATAAAAAAGCAATATTAGCGAGGCTAGCATTTTGACTCGTAAAGCAAAGAGACAACAATCCAAAATTCCTTTCTAGTTACTTATGCTCCAGAGAACTCTAGCTATTGTTTCTAGATTTCTAGTTAGCTTTCAATTATGTTTTTTGTTTTACTTTTTCATTTAAATCCCAACCTTTCTTTGTAATAAAGGCATTAACACTGCTATAAAGTCATATGTTACAATTTGTTAGCAATAATCCCTCGACAACAACACGCACCCAATCTGTTTAATATTCCGAATCACAAAAAAGTGAAATAGAACGAGAACAAGAACGATAAAAAGCACACAAATGACAAACAAACAAAAATATTACATTGTAATCCGCTTAAATTAAAACGTATTAGCTCTAATTTGCATAATTGCCCTGACGAACCGGAAAACCAACAACGAATTTAAGTAAATACACCCTTCAAAGTTGATCGTCCCTAAATGCGATGAGGAATACCTTCAGCACGTGATGACAATATTTAAAAATGTTTAACATAATTAATGTGTAGCAAGATAAAGACCGGTGTGCGTCTGTATGTGTGTAGTAGACCCTCACGGACTGCCTCTAAAGCCTGTGCTGAGTAGCAACAACATATTTCCGAAACAAAGCGCCTTGCCACCGCAGTGCCTTGGCACGAAACCAAAACTTTTCAACTCACTTTTGGGGTACTCACGAAAATTAGGCCCGGCTGCCAACAATTGACGTGCTTAATCAACCCTTAAATAACGCTAATTTGTTGCGAACCCTCACCTCTGCACCACCGCCAACGTCGAACGAGCAGCACACTCGTAACCGCAACGTAAACAAAAGCCAAATGCTAGAAATTATCACACATCGCCATGCCCGCCGGCGCTGCTCGCAAACATCTACATACATATGTACATGTATGTGTATGCGTGTGTGTGCTGTTGCTTTGTTGTGTCGAAACTAGGTGTGAATCCAAGTGTTTGCCCGCTTGATCGGTGCGTCCCTAGGGCCAAGAGCGTGAATTTCAATTTATTATTGCCTTATCGCCTCTAATTGGCTGAAACGCTTGCGGCGACCACGCAAAACTTTCACAAGCTTACGTGCATCCCTGTGTGTGTGTGTTTGCGTTTGCATTAGAGCTTAGCTATGTCCAAATGTATAATGCATACCTCTCTGTGTAAATATAAGTTGTCGTATATACATACATACATATACAAAAGTACGTATAAATTAGGCACTTATCGAGCTATGAAGGCATTCATGCTTCCACTTCCGCTCTTCCCGAGCTTTCTTGCCACATTTTTTTTTACTTCTTATTTGCTAATTTTGTTGTCTTTATTTCGGTAGCAAAAATACAGTTTTTTTGCGGCAGACCATGTTCTAATTGGAAAAAGTTAGGTTAGGTGGAAAGATTTTCTTATAGCTAAACTCCCTTAGGAGGATGGAACCATGTGTCGAAGTTCACTTAAGTGAGGAAAGTTCTCTGAACGCCATTTACTTGGGAGTGGCCAGAAACGATTCTTTTACATATGGCTCAAGCAGCTCACGACTTCCGGACCAAGTATCCTCTGGATAGCCAAAAAACATCCGTTTGAAGGCGAGCTAAAATGAAGCGAATCGTCCCTCCTCGGGGTTTTGCGCTGGGTTGTGGACCTACCATGAAAAAAAAAACACCTCAAATGAAAAGGAAACAATAGCCTCGGACGAGAGCCGCCATGATCATCTCTCGACGTCCTGATATATGATGCAGAGGCATGGACGATGACAACATCTGAAGAGTCGGCGTTACGAGTTTTTGAGAGGAAGTTCCTGGAAGATGTATGGTCCTTTGCGCATTGGCATTGTCGAATGCCGCAACGATAGAACGATGAGCTGTACGAGATACACGACGACATTGACATTATTCGGCGCAGTACCCGCCAGTTGAAACAGAGGAAGTGGAACTCCACTCCGTCGGCAAGACCAGGTGGCGAAGAAAGGCTAAATCTGTAGTCTCCAATTGGCGCCAACCAGCGAAAAGGAAGAACGAACGACGCTCTGTTGTAAAAAGAAGAAACTCCATTAAATGCCTATTGGAAACCGTCCAGTAAGAACCCCTATGGTTGTGGCAAGATGAACTTTGCTAAGGACAACTCATTCCTTACATCTCTTGCGTAAAACTCTAAATCAAAAGGCTCAGCAGGTGCTTGTCGACCAATGCCTACTAAGCGCATGCGTGGTCTATTGGTCTAGAAGGTTAAATGCCGATGGAGCTCCAACTCAGTCCCATTCCGTTGTAAACGGGGCAAGAGAGCTCCGTATGGCTCATCGGCATTGCAGTTGCTAACGATACCGCTAAGAATAAGAAGCACCCAAATGAGTCTCATGCTGAAGTAGTTTGATGCTATTTCTAGTGAGGACACTTCTTGACGTCTAATACCACCTTTTCAGGCAGAAGTGGCTGCTTAAGTGGTCCGGTAGCCTAAGACTAAGATTGGCCACCATGATGGTATGATATCACATCGTTAGACTTTTTCCAGTGGGGATATGTAAAGTCTAAAGTCAATGCGTACAATACCACTTCGATTCAGAGCATGGAGCAAAACATCACGCGTGTCATTCGCTTGTTACCAGTCAAATGCTCGAACGAATCATCGAAAATTGTACTCAACGGATGGACCATCTGAGACGTACATAGCCGCGGCCAACATTTGAAAGAGAAAATCTTCAAAAAATAAATGCCGAAGAATGTTCTTTCAAATGATGGTAAACATTCCCTAAAAAATTTGAAGTTTCTATAGTTTTTCCGCAAAAAAATAGGGAACCTCGAAGCGGATACTCTTAATAATTACTCGAATTGTCCTTCTGAAGTTACCATCTTATTATTGAGTTAAATATGGAAAAATTGTTTCTGTTTTTATCATAGCAACATTTTCATTCCATTTACGTTGGAAAAGCGGGATTCTCAAGTCTTTCAGTTGCAGTGTTCAAAGTTTAGTTTTTGCTGTGGCTGCTATGATAATACTTTGATAATTTGTATCAGTTAATCTCGATGTTGTAGTTGTCACTGATCAAGTTATTTTCTCTTTCTTTTTTATATCCTGTAAAGGTATCCAGTAGAAAACGTTGGATATCCTAGAAAAAATAAATACATACATATATACATACATATAAATAATCAGTATGACAAGCTGATTCGATTTAGTCAGATCCTTCTGTCTGTTCATCCATCATACAGACAGTATATTCACGAATTATTCTCTCAGTTTTTGAGATATCTATCTAAAATTTTGCACACGTGAATTTTTCTCCAAGATGCTGATCATCAAACTACTATATAACATAGCTGTCGTATAAACTGACCGATCAAAACAAAGTCCTTGTATAGAAAAAAGTTTATTTGACAAGATATCTTCTCGAAATTTGACATTCGACATTTATTATAATCCAAGGTAGCGCTACAATCTCGTTCAGATCGGTTTTCAAGGCCAAGGTAAACATAGGATTATACGCTTATATACTAGAAAAAATCCATCTGTGAAGCTTCCATCGCTTTTTTCTTGTTGTTGTTGAAATTATTATGTCCATGTCTAAGAAACTGGCAAAAGCTACAGACTATTAATTAAAATTTTCCCTCAAAGAAATCTTAAAACTATGCATATTTTATTCACATCCCCTCACTTGTCTTTGCCAACCGAGTTTCCTTCGTTAAAATACCGAGAGTATGACACTTACCCGATTTTATTAGCCATTCACTGCTAATGTTTGTCATCATTTCATTAATTACCCAAACATAAGGTTTACTAATTTCAATTTACGAACGAATTCTACATTTCATACAACAATAACAACAGCAGCCGTATATACTATAGCGGAATATGGGCGGGGAAAACACTTGATCGGCAGAATAAATGCAATTAATGCAGTCAACTGAGTGGGACGAGCAACCAGCAAGTGAAAACACATACACATATAATAACAAATACATATATATACACACACACATACATATATACATACATACGGGTATGGACCTGCGTGCAACGTGACTTGCAGCCACCCTGCCAGCAGCGCAACACCAGCAACCAGCCACCAACAAAAGTATTCTAACATTTTCGCTTCCGTCAGCAACATTAGTAACGGCATATCCGAGGCATTAGCGTGCGGCACACCCTCTGCATTAGCGACGTGGTCAATTGTTTGGATTATTTGCTGGTGAATTATTGCGTGTTGACGCATATGCCAACAATTTCCGCGCTCCCCTCCTGCTGCAAGTCATATCTATGCATGGTATATGTGTGTCAAGCTTGGTATGTGTGTGTGTGTGCTCATCTTTTAGGCACATAATTGCCGAAATTGCAGCCAGTTCTGCGGAAAATTCAAAAGGCAAGCGATTAATGCGCTTAGTGACACACACATACATACAAATACATACATATACGCTCACACACATGCCTCGTATTTGCTAACAGCGCCGCCGACAATTAGCGATGATATTAGAGAATTGTGATTGCAGAATTTCCTAGCGATTAAATCCAAATCATTCCAACGGCACTTGTCTGTCGCCTCTGCGCATTTCCCCCCTCACCCGCTCGCTTGCAATTTTCGGCAAATGCATCTACTCTATGTACTGATGTACTGATATGTGTGTATATGTGCTGTGGGGGTTGGCCAAGTTGCGAGCGCTAATAAAATGCGACAGATGGATTGTGTAAACAAGCAAATTGCGGAGTTAAAATGAAATATGAATTGTGATGAATCGGTCTGATTTGCTAAATACACACAATAATTCAATGAAATATCGAAAGGAAAATCGTATGTCTCCCTGTATATACCACATACATACATACGTTCGTATTTATATGTGCATATAAAATGTCTGATCGAGTAAAAAGTGACATATTTGCCGTTAATATCACCGAAATTAAGCGGATTTTTATGATTTTCATACTGGAACGACGAGGTAATGCAAATTCAAATGATTGCACTCCTAAGCGTCTGGTTACAACCAAATTATAAATGAGCCGCTTTTTAAGGAAAATTTTCAGATCGATATCTCGATATGTAAGGCACTAGTTAGCGTATATGATGTACTGATGGACATGTCTAAATTGACTCAGCTCGTCACGCATTTCATTTATATTCACACTCTATAGGGTCTCCTACATTCTGGGTTTTTTTTCTGGGTTTTAAAAATATCGTATATAGATATGTACAATACTTAGTATAACTTCTTCAAATTATAAAAAGAGCTGACTCAAAAAAGAATGTTGTTACAAGCAATCTGATAAGTACTTAACCTCACCCCTCGATATCGCTACTATTGCACGAGAGTCTCATAGATAACTCTACTCAACAAATCTAAAGGAAAAATTTGCGACTGATGTGCTAAGAGGTTTGTGGGATATCTGAGGTGTCCTGATTACGAATTTAAGTTCAAAAATGTTCCATCATGTGTAGCTATTTTTTCTTTTTAGTAAATGATGGTGGTTCGATACCATGTCTAAATTTTTACCATCATTGTCGGTTTTAGCAACCCAAAACTGGCAAGAAACAGCATCACATCATCACAGTCGAAGAATTTCTGCAAACTAGTGTTAATAATTTGAAAATTTCAGCCGAAACGGAGTTTCTGCTAGTTTTGAACGCATGTAGAATCGCGACTTTTAGAAATATTTAAAAAAATACCCTTCGGTAATTCGATTTAGTTTTGAAAGGGCAACTACGTAGAGATAACTAAAAGCGCTTGGATGCTTTATACGGTGACTCTTCTTCTTCGATCAAAAATTGGTTTCCGGAGTTTCAACGTGAGCGCACTTCGGTTTTTAATTAGCCGCACCTAGGCTTCAGCTACCAAGAAGGATAACAGAACTTTTAGTTCACCATCTCGTATTGGTAGAACGCCGATTGAAGGTTCGCGAGATAGCTGAATATTAAATAATGGGCTTAAGAAAAAGGTCTGAAATAAAAACCGCGTTTACTCGCTTTAAGCAAACTGTCTGACTTCATGACAGCAGTATGACGTGGTGAAAGGGTTTCTGCGTCGTTTTGTGTCCGTCGACTAACACATGGATAACCAACGTCCAAGGAACAACCGAAATAGTGAACTTGCCCGGCGACCATAGTCCGAAGAAAGCAAAAAAGAGAGAAAGTCATGCTTTCTAAGATTTACAAAGTATGATATACATCAACTAGCTGGAGAGGGTAAAACGATCACAGTACTCTTCTATTCCGGAAAAATTAGAACGATTCGAAGCTGATTTGCAGAATAAACTGCCTAATACGGTCAATAAATATATGCGCTTTCATCATGACAAGGCACCTCAGTCGTCGCCAAGACCAAAGAAGTCCAACCATACTCTCTAGATTTGACCCCATGTCATATAATCCAATTCAAACTTAATCTTAAAGTCACTAATCTCGTAAAAATTTTAATCGATTGAGCAGATTATTACCGCTACCGAGGTCCAGAAAGGTTGAAGAAATTGGAGAATGGATGGGTCAAGTGTCTGCATATACCACAATAAATGCTTAAAAATGTCGAATTATATTGATAAAAGTGACATTACACAGATTATATGGTCACTTGATCTAGATTAGATGACAGATCCCTCAGCATAGTGAAGAGATCAATCTAAGGCTGTTGTGTTCAGTCCTTTGTCAGCAGACGAAGAACTCCTGTAGTTGAATATTAAATAGCTGCCAACAAAGCACCCTGAACCTATGACAAATTCACCTAGATGTCTGAAAGTATGAGATCCGGTGTGCTTTGTCTTGTTCTGGAGAAAGCAAGACATTCAAAGAGGAAGTGTTGAAATGATTCTATCTTATCTTTTTACAAACAGCTGATGCAACTGGCATTTAGTAAGATATTCAATTTTACTGCATGAATCTCAATTAGAAAATGTTCAGTTAAGACTCCTACAACTATTGAAAGGTAACCCTTGCTGAGAGCGAAGAGTTCCCTAGACATGTTGGGATTTATCGTAGATCTGAAGGATCTTGCGACTGCACAGCTGGTAGCTGACCAGTTGGGTCTAAAGCCCAACAGTCCAGTAGTGAACCACAAGAAGCCTACGAGGATCCTACCCGTTCCCAATCCGAAGTTCTTGAGACTGCCTTACAGTTTCCTGTAATACCGCTGTGGCCATACATCCAAATCAGTCTAATCGTAAAATAGCTTGATTCTATAGATTCCTGTCAGTACCTGTTTCTTATTTTATTTTTCGCCTTTCCTAGTTCTTTTATCGTATGAGGGCATATTGGCAAGAAGGTCACTGGACTCGGCGGAACCGAGATTGATTCTTTCTGGTTTATCTGCTATTATCAGTTCGGTCTGGTGGAATCATCGCTTCGTATTTCTTTTAAAGTGAAGCTGGTGACACCTTTGCTGTCAATGGACAGCGATGTAGATCGATAATAACCATATTTGTATGACCGCAATTGGAAAAAGATGATCTTGACAATATGTGGTTTCGAACAAGAAGGGGCTACGTGCCACACAGCACGTGCAACAACCAAATTATTGCCAAAAGAGTTCGAATATTCGATTTTTTGAAGAAATTGTGACATTGAATGGCCTCCAAGAAGTTGTGATTTAAAACCATTATATTACTTCTTGTCAGGTTATTTGTCTTTAGCAATAAATCAATCCTCTTCAAGCTTTGGAAGTCAATATTGCACGTGCTATTCATGACATACGACTTGATTTAGTGGAAAGCGTACTCGAAAATTGAGTTCATCGAATTCGTGCCTGCAAAAGAAGTTGTGGAGGTCATTCAAATGATTTTGTATTCTAAAATAAATTGTATCGATTGTACTTTATATTAAATAAAAAACATTTGAATTTCCTTACAAATAAGTTTTTTTCTTTTTTTTTGAAAAGAAATCATATCATTCTTATTGGAAAGCGCTGTTTATCTTTTATTTGAAATAAATTTAAGTATCACTAGAAAAATGGAAATTTATTCAGCATTTTGAAAGGCTTTGCCGATTAGAGATAAGTATTAATCTTCTTTGATTCGTCACTTAACGCTCGGTTTGTTTGAGCTGTGCTCCAGCTGTCCACAACTTGCGTTTTGAAAGCAGCAACAGAGTTCCTTCCAGTTTCGTTCAGTACCAGAGAGAATGGAAATGCTTCATACTACTATAACACTATTTTCTCCCTAACTAACTAAGCTAGTGATTTTACCTAGAGCAGTGGCTTGTTTAAATCGCTACCCCTCCAAAGATTGTCGAATTAAATTTTTTATCTGTGTTGCCAAGCACCTTCATTTAAAAATAAAACACACAAAATCGCATTAAACCGAAAATTAATTGAATATTCCACAAACAAATTTGAAATCACAAAAATACATATTTACATACATATACACACACATAAATACATTAATACAAAATGGTCCATTTGCACCCACCATCTGTAAATATTTCTAATAAACTATAAATTGGCGAATAACAGTAAAATTATCGAAACGCAACATTTGAAAAGCGCGAACGAACGAAGCTTATTGTTATTCAAAGGCGCAAAGCGGCAATCACAAATGTAAATAAAGCAGTTCTGGCACGTCATCAACTCAATACCCAATACCCATATGAATATGCCTAATCAAATATGTACATTGTCGCTGTGTATGTTTATATGTATGTGAGGAAGTGTTAGTGTGTGTGTGCGGGGGTAAAAGCAGTTGTGAGTCGAATGTGATCATCTGTGTTGACATGGAGATCAGCGCATGTTACCAATTCAAATCACTCGCAACTAAGCATGTTGTTGTTGTCTGTATTGTTGTTGTAAAAACAAAAAATCTACATATAACAAAAACAAATTTCATAATTGTCGTTGATATTTAACGCGCTCAATAAATACAATAAATATGGCATAAAAGTGCTTTTGTGTATTGCGCTATTGTTGTTGTTGTTGTTGTTGTTGTTTTTGTTGCTCTGGTTAGTGCCTCTTTCATGTCAACACGCACCAGTTCTGTACACTTACCGAAAGTGGCATTACGACACCCCTCACCAACAGCCCCTGGCTGAGCGCGATCGCAGCAAACTAATCCGTTTACATTGAACCGGTCGAGGTGGTGTTGCTACCATTGTGGTGGTGGTTGTTGTTGTTGCTATTGTCGCCGCTGGTGTTAGAAGTCGCAATTGATTCGATTGTGCCGCGCTGGGTGTGAAAAGCGTAAAGTGCGCAGCAAAACAGCGGCGGATAATGCCAAGTATCCGCCGGCACCCCGTCATGCCACAACCGGAGCAGTGAGCGCTAACCTCAATTTAATTTGCAACAGATGCGGCAAATAACATTTGTCATCAACAATAATATAATAAACGAGGAAGTAAGGATGTGCTTGGGTTGAACGGAATCGGTTTATCTATCAACAGTTTATCACCTATATTTAAGTGGATCTCTCTTTTGTTACATCTTCTGGGTACCTGAATCAGTAGAACTTCATCGTAGACGGGTTCCGAAGCCATCAAACTTTCTTCGACAACCTAAAATCTCCTAATAATTTCATTACCTGAAAGATGTCAATGAGTTATGCCGATGAATGCTCAGACGCGAGAGCCTCTTCATTGAAAACAGGAGTCAACGCGAAAAGGTACAATATGATATTTGTTCAGAGAGGCTTTAAGAGACGCTTGATGAAACAAACCGACCGCTTATGAACTTAGAACCTTTTCTATAACTATCGAATATTATGGGAATGTAACGAAGAAGAATTTCTGTTCGCTGAACCAATCTGAAATGGTCTTTATAATAAAGAGGGGCTTCGTCGAAGACGCGGATCCGAAACCATCCCCAAATAGAGAGCAGTTTCGATTGTATGTTTTGCCGATATTGTACCACTATAGCATATCGCTGTCAAACAAATTGACCACAATCAAGATCTTTTAATACCCTTTTATGCTATAAGAAATCCACCCGTCAGCCTCGGTATAGTCGAAGTTACTATTTTTCTTTGTTTGACTGATTTTTTTTTTTTTTTATTATGTGGCAAAGACATTATGTCACATAATTATAATAATTTCTTCTTATAGTTTACGCATTTTACATCAAGTTATTTCTATGTATCTATAATTTTAAGCTCAATTTTTGTCTAAAAATATTTCCTGGGTGGCAACACTGTTTAGAAATTTGTTTATTTTTAAACTATAGAAAACCTTTAGTATTTTATGTTTAACATTTCCATATATTTGCTGTTTTGAACTTCATATTAGTCAAAAAATATTTTTAGGCTGGCAACACTGTTTAAAAATTAATTTAGTTTTAAACTATACACAACCTTTAGTATTTAAATCAATAGTATATTTAATATTTCCATATAGTTTTTATTTTGAACTTAATGTGTTTAAAAAATTTGATCAGGTTGGCAACACTGTTTCAAAATTTATTATTTTTTTACTGTGAAAGACCTTTAATATTTTATATTTCCATATATGTATGTATGTATTTATAGTTTTAGGCTCAATATTTGTCTAAAAAGATTAAGAGGGTGGCAACACTGTTTAAAAATTAATTTAGTTTTAAACTATAAACAACCTTTAGTATTTTATGTTTAATATTTTCGAATAATTATTATTTTGATTTTCATATTTGTCTAAAAATTAAGAGGATGGCAACACTGTTTCGAAATTTAGTTATTTTTAAACTGTAAAACACCTTTAATATTTTTTCTTTCCTTCTATTTATAGGTTTTAGTTCAAAAATTAACTGAAAATATTAACAAGGTGGCAACACTGTTTCAAAAATGTGTTTAAATTTAAACTATAAGAGACCTTTAATATTTTATATTTCCATATATTTATAGTTTTGTGCTCAATAATTATTTAAAAATGTTATCAGAGTGGCAACACTGTTTCCAAAATTTAATTAATTTTAAACTATCAAATACTTTTAAAGTTACTCACACACTTTATGCAAATTTCAAATTTCCAATTTAAATTTAAAAATATTTTATTAAATACAGGTGGCAGCTCCTTAAAGAAAATTTTTTTTAATAAAATGTTTTTAATTTGCCACACATATTTCCCAATTTATTTATAATTTTTTTTTTTCTATTATTAAAAAAAATTTGACCCGATTAGTCAAACGTTTGGCGGACAAACATCTTACTGCTGTGTAAATATGTTTCTATAAACCAGTTCAAATATCTTTCTATCTCGACAGCTTCATTTCATGATAACCAGCCAATAACCGAAATATCGAATAAAATACCCTTTGCCATATTTAGCACTCGGGTACAAAAATGACAAACACATACATATGTACATACACACTCATCTCCATTTGCACATTTGTTTGTATGAAAGCATTTCCGAAAACACCGTATGCGACCGAGCGAACCATCGACAAACGAAATTCAATGCAATTGTTATAATTTGTTCAATTTAATTTGATTCATATGGTGCGCCCCGCGCCAACCCTTTCGCAGCGTCAACACATTTCCGTGCTGCTTTGGGGTAATTGTGGCAAATTACCTGGCAGAACGGTGCTTTGATTTTAAACATTATCACAGCATTGAAATCAATCATCATTATAACTATTTAAACTGTCATCATTCGTTAATTCGTTGTTGTTGTTGTTGTGGTCTCACCTCAGTGCCGTGTAAATAGTGTTGCTAGATAAAGCAAAACAAAAATGTTGCATGCAACAAATGTGTGACGCACATATGAAAAACACTTCAGTGATGATAACAATTCGACATTTGTGTCTGTAGTAGTTGGTGTGTATGTGTGTGTGTAAGTATGACAAAGCAAGGACATTCACAGATGTATGTGTGTGTGTTCACGATTGAATTGTTCTCTAATGAAATTGCCCATTATTATCATTTAAACACTAACACTCACACAAACAGAGCATAAACTATAACCATCATCACTAACAACAATAACAACAGCGACAACAGTCGTCATCTTGTTGCGCCCCTTTCATTCATGCCTCGCATACTTCATAATGCCGCTGTGCTTATTCAACGCAAGATGCCACCAGCAAAATATTTTCTTTGCGTGCTGTTGCGCGCTTTTCCCTTGCCTGTGTTTATTGTTGTTCCACATGCTCCTTTGTAGCCTACTCATTCACATTTAAGCGGTGTTCGAGTGTCACTCGAGGTTATCGCATGAATTACGTGCTAAAGTGGCCAGATGACTGGTGACAACAATGACGATTTCGGTCCAACTCGTCAGAGTGATGATGACAATGATGATGAGTTTGGTGATGACTGTGATGTTTTCGACATTTATGAGATTTGATTAGAATGAATAGTTTTGGTGCTCGTTGTGTGCCCAGATTTTGAATAGGTGTGTCTAGTAAGTATTTATTTTACGGTGAACTGCTACATCACAGAAGTGAAGACTAACTTTAGCATGGACTTAACCGAAAATCACTATGATAGTCTCACCAGAACAGCCTAGAAAACAAGAAAAGATATCTAAAAAAATGGTAAATCTTATTATATACTTTTGCAATTTAGAAATCAACCGTTATTTGATACCAAAACTGTTTAACTGTTCTTCGATAAAAGTGGTTCCAAAACTCTCATCAATTTCCCAAATCTTAACGAGCCGAACAGATTACTAGTATGAATTTAATAGACTGAGAGATCAGGTTTACGTTGTTGGCAACTTTCAAGGTAGTGGACCGGCCGTCATTAATTACGCAGCACAAAAATGGTGGTCTAAATGTAGAGCGACGCAGACAAAAAAGCTTCAGGAGTATCATAACATTGCACTCCGTACAAAAACAGGATATTTCCGGTTACAAAACACTATATACTTTTCTCCAAGCAGTTTCTACTAGGATGATTTCGTAGAATACATCCTTACAGTTATCTTCTTGGAATGGAATTCATCCTTGCAGTCATCTTCTTGGAGTAAAGACGCCTCCAAGGAGCATAAAAAGACCATTACTTGATTTTAACGACGACATAGCACAATTTACCGACAAAAGAACGAACGCAATGAACCTCAGACATCAACTCAACGTCTCGCACAGTGAAGCTATGACGACCTTCATTGACTCTCTCCCAGTGAACTGAGTGCTTGGTGCTAAATCAACACCCATTGCAGAGGGTGTTTTCATCCCCTGCAAATACTTTGTACTCCGTTTTCTAGCTCAGTACTTATATCACTTTGAATTTCTTGACACTAGTGTCGTACGAAGGCCAGCGGGATTCCCTTACGGACCATTACCTTAAATCTGACCAATCTGTCTTTTCATTCAGTTCTACACCTCTACGACTAGAGATCTGCATACTGTTTCCTCGTTCTTCTCAGTAATTGTCTCTTCGTTAAATCTGAAAAAATTTGGACTCACGCAGGTTGGATTGCCAATACTGAAGAGGATTCGTCTAAAGAAGTGCTTCCTATACAATTTCATTTTCGATCATATGTACAATATAGTCCAAGTTACTCAAGAAAGCTACATAGGAATGATGCGACATCTGAGTTTCTAGCTACTCACTTAGATTTCAACGAGATAGCACAAGCTATTATTTGAACAGAATTGTTCGTATGTTAGGCACGTCTTCCGAATTCCTTCTAAACGTTGAACTCAACACGTAGGATACGCCTGCTAAAAGGTACAGAGTTTGTGGAGAAAGTAATAGGACTGAGCCAATTTAAAAAACAATTATTGAACCAATCGTTACAATTCTTTAAAATCTTTCAAAACAGGCTCCTTCTGCGTGGATGCAGTGCTGCCAGCGCGATTTCCAAGGATTAAAGACGTCATCGAAGGCATTCTCCGGAATAGCCTTGACAGCCGAGGTGCATGCTGCTTGGATTCCCCTGTCGTCTCAAAATGCTTGCCATGAAAGGCCTTTTCAGGCAAGGAAACAAAAAAAGTCCGGAAGGTCACATCTGGGCTGTAGGGCAGCTGCGGAAGCGTTGGTATGCCGGCCTTGGTTAAGTAGCTGTTCACAAGAAAGTCGGTGTGAGCTGGGGCGTTGCAGTGGTGCAACTTCCAATCGGCTGCAATGTCTTGTCGGACCCAATTGACCCTTCGTTTGAGTCTCTTGAGGACTTCCACGTAAAACTTGGGTTAGACGGTTTGTCCACGAGGCACAAATTCATGGTGGACGATACCTTTAATGTCAAAAAAGACAATGAGCATTGTTTTCACTTTGGATTTGCTCATTCATTAGCGCCCTCTTCCCGGCTCTCCAAAAAAGCCTGGTGCCACCGAAACATATCAAACGTGAATTTGAACCTGAAGAGATTCAAGAGCTGCCATTTCGTCCAAACCCTACAATTACCATGAAATCATCGGTCAATATATCTCTAAAAATGATGTCGTTGAGAATGTAACCGTCAATGACGACCATTATCAATCCAACAATTTCTGTCGCTACAACAACAATAACCATTATCAATCCATTATAACCGACTATTTGAAGCTCGTGATCTCTGCGACATTTGGTTTCAACAAGACGGCACCGTTTCCCACACATCGGATCATTCAATGGATTTATTGAAAGAATACTTAGGTGGGCAGATAATTTTGGGACGGTCGATTGGCCACCCAGATCGTATGATATCACATCGTTAGATTTTTTCTATGGGGTATGTAAAGTCTAAGGTCTATGTGGATAATCCAGCTTCGTTTCAGGCCTTGCCAAAGAATGTTGTTTTGAATGATAATAAACATTCCACATTAAATTTGAAGTTTCCATGTTTTTTCTTTAAACAAGTTGGGTAACCTCGAAGTGGATCGCCAGACACATTAATTTATCATTTATTAGAGTATCCTTTAATTAATGAGTGCGCTAGTTCGGGAAATGTTTTCAACTCTCTTGAGACTAAAAAATTCAATTCATCTGGATCAGAAAGAAATCCAAAACTTCATTGAACATTTTTTGTGTTATATTTCAAGTTGTTTTATAGTAAAATTCTCTACAATTACATAATTACAATTACAATTACAATACCATATACACTTAGCTATTTACAAAATACATCTCGAACTGCCTTCAATAAATACTATAATTTGTCGTATCACACAATGCAATTTGTTGCTAACGAGAGTCCCTTCGTGCTGCCGCCGAACGAAATCAACAGGAGGCGACAAACACATATGTATACGCGTTGACTTTGAGATACCACTGCTCCATTTCTTTTCCAAAATATTGGATTGTGAGCCTTTATCGAGCAGGCGCATACGTCCTCACATCCCACCTCTCACTTAAACACACTCGTGTATCCCGCACACGGACGCTTCTCGGCGCAATCGGACTAATTACAAAGCAAACAGAAAGGCAACGCCAAGCGTCATTGTACGTCCACCAGCAATGCAATTGGCGACGGATGCAATAACAACAGCAGCAACAATGACAGCTTCCTCGACAAATGAGTACACGCTATCCGCACAACAACAACGCGCGACTAGCCGAGGACATTGCTACATTGCTGCAAGTTCGTTGGCCGACGCAAGTGTTTGACTAGAATTATAATTACGAGCGCCATGACTGATGCCGGAGTCAGTGCTCGGGCGATGGCTGGTGGCAGTGCTGCTGCTGTCGTGCGTACCGTTAGCTGGATATTTGGCGTAATGAACCGGATCGTGTATGCCTTTTGGCAGAATTATCGCCGCGGTCAGCAACTAACTGCTGTTGTTTGCACTCTGTTGTTGTTGTTGCTGCTGTTGCTGTTGTTGTTTGGCACGTTCCTTCGCCTCCTGTTGTGCCTTCTTGGAGCGTTTCCACTTCATGCGTCTATTTTGGAACCAGATTTTCACCTGCGTCTCGGAGAGCATGAGGCCACTGGCCACTTCGAAACGCTTCGGGCGGGACAAATATTTGTTTTGCTTGAATTGCTTTTCGAGTTCGAGCAGCTGTTGCGATGTGAATGCGGTGCGTGGGCGACGTGTCTTCCCCAGTATGGCGTGATGCGGATAGGCGGCCAGCTCGGGTATGCGATGGTGCAGCATGCCGGCACGAGCCAGAAATTCGAATTGAAGGTGCGAAGGCATGAATGTGTGACCCATGGATAACTGCAAAGAGGGAGGAGGATAAAAAGGGTGGTTCGTTAGTTAATGCATTTGGTATATTGACATCTATATTTGCGGATGATTATGAGCGAGTATCAAAGATTTTCGTAGTGAAAAATATTTAAAAAAAAAATTATAAATCTTTCTTTAAAGATTTTTCTTAAAAACTGAACTCACCGGTATCGGTTTGCCTGTTGGATCCAGTGGACGATGAAACGCCGAACCACCTTGTGCCAGCAATTGGTAAGGATGTCCGCCAGCGTAGAGCGGAAAGTCTTGCGGTCTAATGGGACTATGCGGCGGTATTGGCTTCTTAAATTCATCATGGAAATCCATTGGCATGCCTATATGGTGTTGATCTTCGCAGCCAGGACTAATGGGCGGGCTAGATCGGTGTGAAGATGTGGGAGATTCGGATCTGGAAGGAAAAGAAAAGCAAAAAAGTTAATAACTTTAAAAAGCATACATATAAGTTTTAATAAAATTGTTTCCTAAACAGTATTCCTGGGGAATTCTTACTAAAGATTTGCTGTAGAAAATATAACAAGGTTCTATCGACCGTAACTGACCCAATTGAACTAAATTTTACTATTTTATAGATGCTTCTGGTAAAAGTATATCATATCCATTTTTAGTTATTTTTAAAGTATGCTCAATACTCAGTGAAGACCTATCAGTGTAATGTGCATGTTATAATTTTCGTTAATACTACTTCATTCCTAGTTCCCATAGAAGAAAAGTTCGGTCGAGAAATGAAATCTGATGAAGAAAACTAAATACAGTTTTCATTCTGCTTGCTGAAATTCTTTGAGTTTTCGAAAGACAAAAACAATTATTCGGCATAAATCAACAAAAGCTCTACATACAGTCTATAAAACGCACTCCCTCTCATTTTCTGGAAGTCATTCTTCCTAAGCTCTATTATAATCTACTTTATTCTACTTTTATGGAAGGTTAGCAAGCCAAATACTGTTAAAAGCGAATGGTTATGGTCCAAAGTTCCCAATTACTTGAAAGGATTCAGAGAGAAATATATATTTTGTATGTCCAAATCGATCAATTTGTTTTCTTTTTATTCTTGGTTAGAGATGTATTCGTTAACGATATACCGCATCTACCAACAGGGGTGGCCTGACTTTGACAGCTCGTGATGAATTTGAAATTATATTATTATTACGCAAAATCTCGGAAAAAATTCAAAAAATCAGCTTCTAAGGTGTGGCTCATGCTTAATGGCTTCGTCAAGAAACAAAATAGTCGCAATTGAGGTGTGTCAAATCCTTTTTTGGTTTAGAAAACTCAACTGCATCGGCTGAAATTGAGGCCTCTTTTTATCGAAATGCGAAAGCGAGC
Organism: Bactrocera neohumeralis; assembly: GCF_024586455.1. Lineage (NCBI taxonomy): Eukaryota > Metazoa > Arthropoda > Insecta > Diptera > Tephritidae > Bactrocera > Bactrocera neohumeralis. The sequence goes on from NC_065923.1 coordinate 22,802,155, forward strand.
ATTATAACATATTGACCAACTTTTTTTCCGGAATTTGAATAAATCGGCAAGCACAATCTCTATTTCCAACAAGAACGTGCGCCATTTTATGTGTCCACTCTTAACATGGATACATTGCGTGCAAGGTTAAGCGACTTGTTAATTTCGAAAAATGGTCCAAATGGTCAAATGGAAGCCAAGATCAACGATTCAACGCCTCTTAGATTATTTTTGCGATGTTTTAAATGCGCCTGTTAAATCAAGGTTTAATTAGAGCCTCGTAGAAACAACATTCAGCGCAAAAACTATATTCAGCGGAAATGAAGTGCCGGGTCAACGAAAATTTATTTAAACGTATGGAGATAGGCAAACAGAGTCATAGTGGCCATTTGGATAACATTTTTTTCAAATCATAAATGGCATAAAATTATCAATATAACAAAAAAAACCACAGTTTGACCGAATTTCAGTGTTTTATTCATTTTAACCCCACGTCGTTCTTGTGGGTGATGCTACACAAAGTTCATTCTAAGAACCTTTTCAACTATACACTCTCATTTATTTCATATATACCTATAATATGTATGTATATGATTTGTTAAGAAATATATAATTTAATTCAATACACAGCCTTAGTAATCGGTATCGCGCTTTGCATAAATGTGATTGTGTTACGCTACTTGCCGTCAGAAAGATAGGGTTTCATACTAAGAAGACATCTCAGACAATTTTGTGATTACTTGAACACCATCAAATATACATATTTTATAGTTTTTCTTCAATAAAGGCGAAAGCATAAGCCAGCCGGCTGAAAATATGAACCTCAATGAATGAGTATCTGTTGAGTTAACGACAAAAAAAAATGGACCGAATTTTCATCTGTGAATCGCAACAAAATCGATCCATTTTTGAAGTGGTTGAATATTTCTGTTGAAAAGTGGGTCACTTGCGACAACATCAGTCGAAAACGGTCGTCATCGAATCGCGGTGACCCGGCGCAAATGGTGGCCAAGCCAGACTTGTCCGCCAGCAAGGTTTTGCTATGTGTTTGGTGGGATTAGTAGGGCATAATCCACTTTAAGCCGATCCCATATGCCGCATCTCTTAATTCAAAACTGTACTGTCAATATCAATTCGTCCTTCAGACGCTTAGAAGCGGCCAGCTTTGACCAATAGACTGTATGTGGAACTGTATTGAATCAACAAAACGCCAGCAATGTCTCGCCAAAACATACGAATAATTGGTTTGAGGTTTTTTCATCCAACTAACAGTCCAAACCTGGTACCAAGTAAAAACTTACTGTTTCTGTCTATGGTTAATGAATTTGCTATTGAAAAATTCGTCTCGAGAAAAACTTGTGAAAATCGATTAACCCAGTTTTTTGTCAATAAGGGCGAAGAATTTTATGAGAGTGGGACTATGAAATTACATTCAAATTGGCAGCAAACATCGAACTAAACGGAGCATATGTAAATATGTATATCAGATCACTTAAACTATGGTCAATAAAACTTTAAATTTAGTGCAAAAATAATGGAATTCTCTTTACTAGACCTTATAGATACAGGTTCTGTTGTAACCTCGAAATTTTTTTTATTTCCGTTTAATAATAATAAGATTATTATTTATTTTAGCAATACTTCCGCAATAATCAGTAGCCGCTGTCCAACTTCGTCAAACCAATTATCTAAACTGAAAAGTAAACAGCCGATTTCTCACGCTACTTTACGGAAGCATTTTACTCTTTCACACAACTCTCAAAAATTGCCAAATTGTGACCTCGATCCGCTTAAAATGATTGACATCAAAAATAAATTAAATGAGCGCATCTAAATTCGATGTCAAAATATGAGACATCAAAATTTCCTTGTTACTTATTATTGCTAGGGTGTTCCTAAAAAGCATTAAAAATTAATTAAATAAAAGCATCTAAATTCGACGTCAAAATACGAGCAATCAAAGCAAAGGAAAATGTAGTTTTATATTATATTTCCTTGTTATTTATTATTGCTAGGGTGGTACTTAAAGTTTTCAAAACGGCGAAGAATTTAATAAGTGGTATTTTGTGTTGATTCGGCGTAAACAGTTTGAGCAATCAAAGCAAAGGAAAGTGTAACTATATATATTCTTGTTATTAGGGTGATCCTAAAAGTTTTATAAACATCAAAAAATTCCATAAGTAATAGTTTGTGCTATTTTTTATCACAACAGTGAACATTGTACATATACATATTTCGCCAAATTTGGAACTAAAAATTATAAAAAAATCGTATTGTATGCGTTAAGTCCACCCCTAATGTGCATATAAATGCTAACAAAATACATATAAAATTGTATTAACAATTATGTAACGTAAACACAACCTTAATATCGCCATGTATACATAAATGTTTGTATGTAACACCTATAAATAAGTACCTTATTTATATATAGTACAGATAACAATTAGTTGAAAGCTTATTGCCGGTTAAATAACAAGTTATTGTGCAGTGTAAGCGATGTTAAAGTAATTTTCAATTGCTGAATTAGTTTTGTCAATATTTTGCGCCGCTGCCAATGAGCAGACGGACACTCGAGTGTTATGTCAGTTATTTGAGCCATTAACCCACTTGGCATTTAATAGCCGATATCAAGTTGAAATATTGGTAATTAGCAGTAATAGTATTATAAACAATTTTTAATAAAAAAAATTGTGGAGTGTTGAGTGAAGCATCTTATTTTGTAATTTATATATGAGAGTGTATTGTTTCTATTATTTTTATCTTTCCGTTTCCTTATTAAATGGCGGTAGAAAAATTCCATTGTAAATGACTTTTCGAGTATAACTCGCATAACTTTTGTTTAATGATCTTCAATTAACCGCTAATGTAGTGCTCTTTAAAATTAAATCGTCTTATCAATTATTCAACTAGTATTAAATTATGATGAATAAACATTATACTTGAAACTGACCGGAAAAAGTTAGAACTAAATAAATGAGTTTTGCTTTTGACAAGCTGTGTGGATTTCTCTGTGGTTTTCTCAATATATTATTGCAATACTACCAAAATCAGTAATTTACTCAAAAAACGGGTTTGACAATGTCACCCTATCTATGTATATCTCTCCACTGTTTTTGGATTTATTGCTGTAAACTTTTTATGTAAATGCGAAGGAAGGTTGAGCGATATGTGTGTGTTTAAAAAAATTATCAACGAATTTGCTTCACATTTTTTATTTTCAATCGAATCACATCTGCGAAAACGTTGAAAATGTTCCAGAAGTGCTTTCAAGAGCCTACTATATTACTAACACAAGTATTTGAGTGACACAAAAGACTCAGTGAAGATCGTGAAGTCATTGAAAACTTGTCTCATTCGAGTCATCCAAAAAGTTAGCAAAGGATATCGACATCTCTTTCGGATCAACTCAACACATTTGGTTCATGTTTTGGGTATGAAGCGTGTAAAAGCTAAAATCATACTAAAATACCCAAATGCACCGTCACATTAAAGTGACTGGACTTTCGGCCAAACAGGAAATGATGGTCAGCGTTCAGCCACCGTATCGCCAGTTTTAACTCCCAGTAATATTTCACCATTGGAGCGTATTGTGAAAGCGTTAGATTTTAGTGGAAAGATATTTGGTATTATTTTTGAGCCTTATGTTAGTAATTGGCTTTGGAATATATTATTGACGTGTTAATATTTCCAAATAGAAAAGTCGGGTTTTGAAAGGGTTTTAAGACTTTAAAAACTTAGAGAGTGTAAAGAAATCTTTTACTGAAGAAAAAACTGTAAATTTTCCATGTTTCTGCAGCAATAGTGAGCGTATTTGACAAAAGGAAGACAAAGTCATTTCTGTAAGCGCTTAAAATTATCGACCTGGCGAAATTTCTCTTCCATATATAAGGCCAACTTTCAAAAAAATTTACTTCATCCACTCTACGAAAAAATATTGACAAAGTCAAAGAATTTATTCACTGATTTGATTTACTTTGATGTTAAAGGGCATTCTAAGGGATATTACAAACAAGAAAAAAAAATTTTTCTACAGAATCAAAGCTGTAATACCCTTCCTAAACAAAAATTGTTCCACACAAGGACTTGATTTTGTGCGGTCAGTTTTCTATAGGGGTTCGATATCGGCGCTTTTGACAAATAAGCAAATTTTTGGGGAGAAAAGGACATATTGAAAACTTCAAATCGATATCTCAAAAACTGAGAGACTAGTTCACTTATATACAGACATAGGGACAGATAGACGGCAATGGTTACATCGCCTAATTAAATTCCCCGGGCAAATGATACTTCAAAAAAATGCATTTCGATAAGTTTATAGACCTGCCCTTAATTACTATGCCAAATTTAAGCACGATATGTCAACCAGTATGTTTACCGCAGCTGCTTAAGTCAGTACACCTCAGTAGCGCATTGCTATTTTTACAATGGATAAAAATATAGAGCAAAGAATCTTTGCAAAAGTTGGATGTTGATTGAGTTGAGTAAAAAACTGCACCGTGATTTAGGCGTGAAATATGGTGGTAATTAAAATCTCCAAAAGTGCAAAGTCTTACAAACTGAGGCTTAAACAGCATGATAGAAAGGAGGCTTCCAGACTCATCGAAACTGCTGGGCGAGAAATCCGGTTGAAACGCAAGTAGCCTGCCGACCTAGCAAGAGAACAGTAGCAGCAATGTATTTCTTTAACATTTAGCTTTTAAGTATTTCTCCTAATTAATGAGAATAGAAATGTTAGTAATTTATCTCTATCTAGTCCGTTCGAATGTTTTTGGTGGATATTTTGGGTATGAAACGCGTTTTTCCTCGACTCGTCCCGATAAAGCTGATTCGTTTTCAAAAAGAGTATGATTGTGACCGAATTTTAAGCCAAACAGGCAATGTATTTACCAGATTTGGCTCCGTGTGATGTTTTCTTGTTCCCCATACTGAAATTACCGCTCCGTGGAACCCGTTTTCAGTCGACCGAAGAGATAAAACAAAATTCGCTGAAGGAGCTGAAGGCTTCGAGGACTAGAAAAATAGTTGGCAAAAATGTGTTACCTCTGGTGGGGAATACTTTGAAGGCGAGAAAAGAAATATTGATGAATAATTTTGCGTTTTATTTACAATTTCCTGGTATTTTTTGTCACAATGTTTCTCATAGATCACCGATGTTTCCTTCTAAGTGTTGCAAACTTCAATACAAACTCAACTCAAAACCTTACTCAGGGAATAAAAATCTTCCGATATATTTTTTTTAATTGAAATATTATTTTGCGTTTTTCCGACGCTCTAAACTTGTGTCGGTACTCTTTCAGCTTCAATTCGCATACAGGCTTCGCCCTTTATTATATTTCCATTACTCGGAAGCATGTTCCAAACCATACCAATTTCCCACAAATCAGGGTTGAGGTCGAGGTATTCTTAAAAATTATATGTCTGTAGTTGCTGACTAAATTCACATTGGATTTTAGATCTCATTAACATGCACACAAAAATTAACTCTGGAATCCACCATTTTTTAAATACAGGAATTTTAGGTTTAAATTGTACAGAGTATGAATTTTTATATTTTTGGGATAATTAGGTGATCACTACAAATGGTTTGAATAAGTGTTATAAGATTAATTAAGCTATCAAAATTTATCATGCTGTGTAATAGCTTATTTTTTGGACCTACGTCGGTTTTTGGAAAATCACAAATCAAATCTTTCACTTCACCTATTCACCTTCCCATCGAACGAGTAATCATATTTTGGCATTAAAAACAGTTCTACAAAATCATAAGCCCAAAAAAAGCGATCTTCGCACTCACCTCGACATGCCATCGGGACTCGGCGTACCGTACTCGCGCGACTCACGTATCCGCTGCAGCGCCTCCTGCTCGCTTATGCCGGCGGCAATCGCTTGATTCAGCTCGGCATTATCGCGCGCATAATGGAACGCCGCCAAACGATCCTCGGTCAGTGGCTTCTCGGCGCCCCGCTCCACTACCTCATCACTACTCTGCGTCTTAGCCAGCAGTGCATCAATGCAGAATGACTTCTTCGGCTGACTCTGTGTCGTTGCCGGCGTTGTAACGGGCGGTGAAGCGGAAGCGACGTTTTGTTGCGCCAACATCACATTACTCAACGGCAAGCGCGGCATCGGATAGCAGCCGTTCACCAAAGCGGCATGACCGACGGGTAGCGCACCGGGCGCAAAAGTATCGTAGAGTCGTGGTGCGGCCAGTGTAGGCTGCTGTGGCGCGGACGGTGTTGCCAATGTCGGGAAGATGCGTTGATCGCGCAAACTATTCGCCACCGTTGTAGCTGTCATGGGCGGCAAGTGCGGCAGCGCGGGCATTGGTGCAACAATTAGTGGCAAGCCAGTGTTGCTGGTGGGAGGCAGGTGTAAGACGGCGTGATGACTGCCGTCCGGTTGAGGACTTGTATTGCTGGCGTAAGCACCGTTGGGCGGTGAATTTGTGGCGGAGCGCGGCGAGTGTGATGAGTGTGTGGGACTGGAATGTGCGGGTGAGCGCGGTGATAACGTGGAGCTGGTGTTGTTGTCATTTTGATAATCACTGCGTTGTGGCGAGGCGGTTTGTTGTTGTTGTTGCTGCTGTTGCTGTGCGGCGGCAATGTGATTGAGGAAGTGTGAGATTTGCTGTTGTTGCTGCTGCTGTTGTTGATGTTGCTGCGCCTGCAACGTGGGCGGTTGCGACACTTGGGCGCTGGACATGTTTCAAAATTTTTTTCAAATGTTTTATTTTTTTCAACTTTTTTTTTTAATTTTTTAAATCACTTTTTCAACTCACAAACACTTTAAAATATTTATTCACTTTCAATAGCGTTTTTTCTCCCTTTGTAATTTAACTGTTTTATTTATTTTTTGTCAATTAACTAAGTAATCGAGCAATTACTTGGATAACTTTCCGTAATTCACTTTGTATTTGTAAACAGTATGTCATTAAAGTTCGTTTATCGGCGTGCTTAAGACCATTTTAACGTTTAACCGTGGCGAGCGTACATTACCAACTGTGCGACAGCGTGCATCGCCCGCGAGTCATATACCTCGTTGCGATAATTGGACGTAATCAACTCGGCTGCTCGCTGTTAAGCAACCGCAATTGAGCCAACGCGCCACCAAACCAAAAGCAACGCAACGGTAGTCACACAAATGCGCTCTCTTTGCACTTACTCTCTCACGGTCGGCGCTCCGCCAGCAACAAACGCACACGCGCACCCATAACGCCGACATAGCGTCACAGTATTTCCGATTGCCTTTTCAAAGATGGAGACCTACAGCAGCAGCTATCTCGCTCTGCTCACCTCATTGTGTTGCATGAGCGAGAGCTGCCTGTCCTGTTGGGCGTGTTCGCTGCGGCGCTTAAAATGTCGACTGATATGCTGGTGGCTTATTGTGTGGGCGTGGCTGCTTATAGCAGTGGCGCTACGCCGCATACACCGCCATGGCTTAGCATCTGCCATCACAATGGAGTAAGTGACAAGGGGTTGAGCTGTAACCTTTACTACGCGCTCGGCTTTTTTTGGTTCTGTCTTTTGTTTTTTTTTTTTGGTGTAACGCATTGCAAATTGTCGAAATTGTTGGAAAAACGAGGGATAATTACCATCATCATGGAGTGTAGCCGCAACTGGTGAGGTCGCGCTGTGAGTTTTGGTGGAGGCAAACTTCTTCACTAGCTGACGCTATAAGCTCCAATTTTCTGCGCACTCTTCGAACGCTGGCGTTTATCTAGTGTGCGCTTTATAGCTGTCATTAGGCTCCTCGTCGTCATCATTAGTTCGGCATAGCGTGACAAACGTACACCACTTCGTCGTCAATGTTACTGCAGGCGACAAGTGCAGCGCTGCTGTGGCATCGGAATCATTAGAAATCATTGTATTTATTGTGCAACAAATTCTTGATAATTACCGAAGCTATTTGGAGGATGAAATGTGTCTTTAATGCAATTGCTATATTTGATATTTTCGAGGAAGGAGGCCGAAAGAATTTTGGTGGAGTTAAAATATAGATTTTTGTGTGTGACTTTTCAGGAGCGTCTTTTCGATCTCCTAGGTAGTATTGAATTTTCAATATTTTTAAGCTTGTTTTGGGAAATTATTATTATTAATAAATAATTATTGAATTTTTGACCCTTCCTTATAGAAAAGTGGTGACTATGGTACTAAGCTTAAAGGTTTTTCCCAAATATCCAGTTTAGTTCTACGCCTTGACGTATTTTCAAAAAAAGATAGGTTAGGTGAGGTTATAAAGTCGATCTAGAAATTAAACCCACTTGTACTGGTAAGACCGTCGTTCTATTGCGGTACCTAAATAAACCCTAATACTGATAGAAAATACTCCCGAAAATCGACAAAGTGCTTTGATCCTACTATAGTTTTATCAGCTTCGCCAAAGGTTTGACTGCCAAGATGTTTCAACCTCAGTCTTACAAATGCTGAACAATAGAGGAGGAATTGCTTGGTTGTATTCACCTCATCTATCTCCGTACAACTTTGATAGTTGCGTCCAATAAAATTTTCAACCTCACCACATGAACTCAATGCCTGTTAGGCAATGACCAGTAAGAACGTCGACGATGGCTGTTATTTGAACCTTGCCAAGAGTAAGTAGTAGAGAGCATTAAGCCAGAAGAACCTCGCATTCGAAGAGGTGCTAGTTGTTGACAGAGATCAAACTCGTTCACAATCCCATGTAGTCGGGACACGGTTTCTCTTTCTTCTAAGATCATCGGCTTTGTAGTTTCCTGCGATTCGGCTGTGAACGCAGTGAATGGTTACTTGCCTGAAAGAGAAACAGGGTTTTGGGAAAAGTTATCTAAAGTTTATAGGCCACATTCGCAATTTGCTGTAGTCGGAACAATGTTTCCCTCTCTTATAAGATCATTGGCTTTGCAGTTTTCAGCCATTTGACTATGACCAGGCTTCCAGAGAGATCTGATTATAAAGAAGCATGACCGATAGTGAGTTTTTGACTAACTTTGAGCACACAAATTCTGAATGCTTACTTACCTGAAGGAGGAAGAAAATATGGGGAAAAACCGTCTAAATTTTATTGGCCATATACGCTTTTTTTTTAATTTACTAGGTCTGGCAAAAGCGGGACATTCGAGAAGGAAATGTTGATATGATAATCTCACATCTTCTTCCAAACCGCTTATGCAGCTGGCATCTGTTAAGATGTTCAATTTTAAAGCAGGAATGCCGAGTGGTCAGTGTCCAATTGGAACTCCTACAACCATTGAGAGATGGACCCAGCTGAGCGCGAAGAGTTCCATAGATCAATTACGATTTACCCTGGGCCAAAAGAACCTTGCGACTACACAACTATTAGTTGACCAGTTGAATCTGAGACCCAACAGTAGCGAACCACAAGAAGCCAACGGAGCACCTACTCGTTCCCATTCCGCAGTTATTAAGGTACCTGCCCTGGCAAGCTCATCGGCCTTACAGTTTCCAACAATATGTACCATGTGTCTAGGCATCCAAACCGGTCTAATCATAAATTAGTTCGATGCTAAAGGTAAGCAGTCTAGACATCCTTTCACTTGTCTCGAGCGCACAGTCAACGAACTCGTGACTAATAACACTGCCCTGCTGTCGGAGTGGATAGTCACCACTCTGAAAGAAACTGCATTTCGGAGAAGTAGATCTTCTGCTACCCCCATGACAGTTACCTCCGTTTGGAAGACTCAGGAGCTTTTGATGCTTCCTGCATTCCATGACTAGTTAAAGTAAAGGTAAGGGAATGTCAAAAATGCAAGACTGTTACCTGCCGTTCGCTATTTTTACCTTATATCTCACCATTATTTATGTTAAGTTGAATGTATTTTCTTCCAAAACCTAAACTCTTCTCCTACCTGGCATCATTTGTAGCAAATCTCCCTACCCACAATTGATTGATATTGTTGCCTCCTTGCACCTAAGGTTGACACGCCTCCAAGAAAAAGACTTTGAGTTGTAAGTACAAAATTAAATCGTTCCAACATCACCCCACTTGCCTCGAAACTCTTCCATAACGGTGAATGTGAATTATTCTGGCTTGAGTCTTTTAATGTTGGACCCTTTGGGGAAGAAAATACAGCAATTTTTCAAAGTTAAGTGGCAACTCCTGATAAAATAAGCTGCAATCTTGTGAATTTGGGTTTTTAACTATTTGTGTTGTTTATATATTTTTTAATTAAATAAATATGGCAACCCTTCCTGAATATTTTCTTATTAGCTTTTAACTTCTAAAGGAATTCAAAAATAAAGGGTGATCCATTTGGCGGTTTCTGACATACTTTCATTTATGTTTCTTCACTTTTTTGCACTTATATGCGTAACAAACTGTAGATATATATATATATATATGTATATATGTATTGTATATCATGAATCTTGTGAACAGCTAACAAGAGTGGCTTCAGCGTATACTGTATTTGTAGTTGCTTTTCTTTTATGATTACACACACACACACACATACGGTAACAAAGTATAGTAATGAGGCATTTACTTCTCGCTTAGCAGAATAATAAAACCAAGTGAATCGGAAACAAATCGTTACAAATCGATAAAGCCAATCAATAAAATGGCTGTGGGGATTTAATGTACGATTAAGTGAAATTAAATTTGTATTTGATGTACGATTAAGTGAAATTAAATTTGTATTTGTGCGCACTTAAAACTGTTTTACTCATTTCACAACGATTACGTTCACATTTGTACGTATATGTGTATTATGTATTTATGTAGGTAGGCGGAGTATGAGGCAATTTAATAAACTGGTTAGTGTAGGTGGACGCCAAGTGGAGGTGAAATGGTGTTGTTGCGCTTGTAGTTGTTAGTGTGGCTTACTTGTATATCAAATTATACCGAAAAAGTATGTGAAAATGTAGGCATGTGGTATGTGTTTGATAAGATTTTCGAAAAATACATATATTATAATGAATAAATTTGTAACCCCGAACTGTTTCTTTGACTGCTTGCTGACAAAAAATGAACCTTACTGGAATTAAGTTTCGAAATATTATATTGCCCCTCCATGAAGAAGTTCAAATAGCAATTAAATAAGGAGCAAACATCAGCTTCTTTGCAGAATATGGTCGGACCACCGTTAACAAACCGATTGGTTCTTGTCCGGAAAATCAACAACTGACCAGGTATCTTTGCGTCAAATCTTGGAAAAACCCCGCGAAAAGAGGATCGAAACACAATACCTCTTGATCGAACTTGATATCCCCGAAAACTAATACGGCTGTGTAAACTGACGTTGAGCAATACCAAAATCTGCTTCAGAATCGGGAAGGTCCTCTCCGAGCCGCTCTATACCAAAGAGGTTTCAGACAAGACCAATCTCTATCGGCCGACTTCCTCAATCTGCTGTTGGAGAAAATAACTCGAGCTGCAGAGCTGAATAGGGAAGCTGCAAACTTCTAGAAGAGAACTGCTGGCGTACGTTATGACATCGAAATTATCGCCCATAACAACCGCGCTCTCCAGGTTGGACAAAGAAGCGAAGCAAATGGGTATGTAGTGAACGGGCCTGGTAGTGAACGAGGGCGAAATATCTCTTGTCATCCAGCAAATAGTCTTCGTATTCGCGACTTGGCTCCCGCGTCACTGTTGTCAGTCATAACTTCGAAGTCGTAGATGATTTCGTCTATCTTCTAAACAGTATTGACACCAACATCAACGACAGCCTCGAAATCGAACGCAGAATAACTCTTGCCAGCTATTTCGGACTGAGAAGGCAATTGAGAAGTAAACACCTCTCTGAACGAACAAAGACCAAATTCTACAAGTCACTCATCATTCCCGTCCTGCTATATGGTGCAGAGGCATGGACGATGTAAACATCTGATGAGCTGGCGTTACGAGTTTTCGAGAGAAAGGTTCTCTTTTATAACAAGTTTTAACTGTAAAGAAAAGCTTCATGATTTTAATGAACTATTTTGAAGCTCCCACAAAGTCCAAGGCGTGATTTCTGTTATACTACTTGTATGTATGAGTTAAATACATTTTTCAGATGTTCTCCTTACGTACTTATGGTACATACATATGATGTACATAAATAATTTTTATTTTTGTTCCAGCTTAAGAATCTTTAAAGTATAACTGAAAAGATGAGTTTTAGAATATTTGACTGCATTCAACCGTTATTCGAACGTGCTGAAGTGTGTTTTATTTGGAAGTTCTAATTTCCCGTGCTTTGTTTGTATGTTTATCTTGTGTTTTTCCCGCACATTATTTGTGTCCAGCCAGAATTCATTTTTATTAAATCATCGCAGACAAAATGAGAACTCAACTACACACACATATGCCACACATGCACAGATACACGCTCACAGTGAGTTGCATGCATTTCTATAATATTAGTATTTATTTATTCATTCACGTGCATTTAACCAACATTTACCGAACGAAAGACGAATTTAAGTACTGTGGATATGTTTGCTGCTGGTCCAGTGCTCGCGTTTTCCACCCGGCCTCCCTCTCTCCACACCATGTGTGCAGTGTTGCTCCAGCTTTCGTCGGCGCTGCCTGATTACGTTTACTTAGTGAGTGTGTTTTTCTCTCTTATTCTGGTTATGTTGTTGTAGTGTTGTGCAACAGCAAACAATCTAAAACAACACAATACCGTTTGGTCCATTTCATTTGCGTGTGCATGTGTGTGTGTGTCTACACATATGTACGCTTTTGTAAGCAAATATGTTTATAAATTGTCCAAATTTTTCCAAAAACAAAAAAAAAATTATGTTCAGACGACCAGCAGAATACCTTGATTCGCCTGATCTTCCCAAATGGTTACGTAAACACACAATTAAGTTGTTGGATTTGGTTGGAAGCACTTCGAAACTATCGCAGACCACGTACAAAAGCTGGATGACAGCTTAAAAATATCTATACTTAGCATTCATTTCGATATTATGGAATTGTTTTGTCTACGTGCTGTTACAAATAGAATTTGGTATTAAATTACTGATAACTTTTGTGGGGTAATAACATTTTTATTCGATAATTGGAAAAAACTTACGGGTTCTTCAGTCAGAAACAATAATAAACATTAAGCTCTGCTTTACCGAATACCCTTCACAGGTGCATGCCTAATAGCAACCATTTGCTTAACTAAATCTGGAAGCGTAACCGACCAACGGTTTCCATACAACAGAATAGATTTTTAATGTACTTTTTGGAACGTTGTTTGATATAAACAAACCTTCAAATCGAGTTATGGTTTGTCAATAAGGAAAAAATATCTGTTATAAAGAGTTTTATCTCGATTTTGATAGATCGGATTGTTTGGTAGTGTATATGCTATAGTGCTCCGTTGTAGAGTTCTCCCCACAAAACCTGATTTTGTCCAATCTGTTTGTATAATCGCTGGTTCGATATCAGCGGTTCCACAAATAAAAAGCTTCTAGGCAAGAAATGGACGTGTGACATTTCATATCGATATCTCAAAAACTGACGAACCAGAGTGGCGAGGACGTCGTAGACATTAAACAATACGCCGACTAGACTTCTTCTTTTTCTTTATTGGCGTAGACAACGCATACGCGTTCATAGCCGGGTTTACAACGGCGCGCCAGTCGTTCTTCCTTTCCGCAGTTTGGCGCCAATTGGAGATTTCAAGTGTAGCCAGGTCCCTCTCCACTTGATCTTTCCAATGTAGTGGAGTAATTTCTCTACATCTGCTTCCCCCAGCGGCTATTGCGTCGAATACTCCCAGAGCTAGATTATCTAATTTTTATCTTAGTTATCTAAGTTATCTATTTTATCTAATATTTAGCTTAGTGATAATCCCTTTTTCGCAAAAATTGCTTTCGGCTGTTATCCAGCCATCTTCGCTCGGCCGACAAGTGTGAGTTATTATTGTTCACTTAGCGAGAGAATTAGCACGCTAATAAATACCCAAACCCCCTCTTTCACTACACCGCGCGCTGCATCAGGACTTTCAGCGCAAATCGACAAAAGGGCGTTAAATTATTTGTACCGTTGCGTTCGGTATTCGGTGTTTCAGCAATCACGTAGTTTGGCTCTATTTACATTTAACCACATCCCTGCTTGTAACGGGTGTATTCAATCATTAAGCATATACAATGTATATGTGTGTACATGTGTGTGTGTGTGTAGTTGCAGGCACTTTTCTGCCTTTTGTCAACATTCTTCCTGCAGCATTTCCGTTAGAGGGAGGATGTTTGTTGGTTTTTGCTGCATTGTTGTTATTGTTGCTGGTGTTTGTCTTTTATTTGTTTGTATTCTATTTTGCTAATGAAAATTAATATAAATTACTCGAACATATGTGGAAATTTATGGGTTTCGTTTTTATGTTTGGGACTCGGTAATTTCCGGACGATTTTGTGCTTCATCGAAGTCTGAACTTTTCATTTAGTAATTTTTATTGGAAATTAGGCTTAGCTTATTGATTCCATAGTTCAGTGATTAGTTGGACTATCATCTTTTAGACACGACATATTTCCACCTTAATGAATATGTAAAGAGGCATATATCTTTAATAAAAGTATCCTCCAGTATTCGCTCAATATTATTTTATAGTCGGTTTCAATATAGTGAAGACCTTTTTGATATGCCGCATATCAATTATAAAATTTTTACCAACTGACGTAGTTTGGCAAAATTGTAGCAACCTAGGTTTCATAGGTTAATGACTCCCTGAGTGCAGACGCCAGTTTTGAGCAACACATGAAATCCAAAAGTTGAAAGTTCTTCAAAGTAAGCGTTTCAACAGCAGTCCAGTATCTTGCCAGTGAACTTATTCTCGAAAAAATTTACCATATTTTTATTTTTTTATACTTCATACCATTTTTTGAAAAATATCGCGTACTCGGCTCGGTATTGGGTCAAACCAATTTTTTCGATAGATGGAGTCATAAAAAAAATCAAATTTTTACCAGCGAATTTCGAATATTATATTATCATCAACATTTATTTTTTCGCCTTGAAAGTAATCTCCACCAGCTGTTATATACTTATTCCACCGATTTCTACAGTCCTCGAAACATATTTCATACGCACTTTTAGGTATGGACTTCAACTCCTGCAGCGAACTTTGTTTTATTTCTTCGATCGACTGGAAACGGATTCCACGGAGCAGGAATTTTAGTTTGGGAAACAAGAAAAAATCAAACGGAGCCAAATTTGGTGAATTTGGTAGTTGATTGATGGTATTAATTACGTTATTCAATTGTTCTTTCACAATTCCTATCGTTTTCGACAGATGCTCTGACGCAAGCGCCTCAATACGACCAAATAGAACTCCTTATTGACCGTCTATCCATCCGGAACAAATTTATGATGCATCAAACTACGAACACCGAAAAAACAAATGATAATCACCTTGATTTTTGGTGGGCTTTGGCGTGGATTTTTTATTTTGGCTCGTTTTTTCCCTCCATTCCGATAATTGTTGACTTGTTTGCATGTCAAACGGATAAACTCATGTCCCATCGGCAGTTATAATGCTCTCAATGAATTAAAGATCGGAATTCGCACGATCAAGCACGATCCAAAAGAACCTGTTTACGGAAAAAATTTAAAATTTATGGGACGAATCCAGTAAGAACGCGTTTCATACCCAAAATTTTCACAAAAAACATTCGAACGGACTAGCGAGAGATGTCAGTAGTTAAGGACAGTCCTACCAACTTAGCAAAATACATTTTTTGAAATATCATTAACTAGCAGAATTTAATTACAAACCCCGGGTGCTTTTTTGTTTCAATATATTTATGTACATACTTGTATGTATGTACATAAATTATCTGGATGACGAGACGAGTTTAATTCCGAGTAACTGTCTGTTCATCCGTTCGTCTCTTCGTACAAGCCATAACTTAAAAGAGCATTGAAATACCTTGACGAGGCTTATTACGTACGTTCCTTGGCACCCAAGAGAAGTTAGTAAGTACTGCCGATAGTCATACCCACAATATGAAATCGGACCACAACCACGGCTATATAACACAATTTTATATTCCATCTGATTATTTCACTAAACAGTGTACAAATGAAGCATAAATGAAATTATTAGATTGGGCAATGCTCTGAAGGCCTAGAGACTGGTTAAATTGGCGTTCATACCGTAAGCCAGCAAGGGTTCTCATGTCGGTGCCAAGGATCTTAGGCTTATTAGGCTATCCTCGTTTCTGTTAAAAGCATTGAAGAGGCTCATGGACTTGGATATTGTATATTAAAAGCAGAATACCGTGGAGTAAATTGTTGTAAACCTAGCATTCCTACATTAAAGCCAGATGGGTCGATACTGCTTTGCTAGATGTAGTGTTATGGCTGAAAGGAGTCCTTATGCGTAAGAAATTTGCTATAGGCACATTTCTCGACAGCGAGGGTGCTTCAACAATGTGCTTTCGGATGCAGTGACTAAAGCCTTCGAAAAGTTTGAGGTAGAATTGAACCTCAGGCACCTTATATATAGTCTTATCTGCGACAGAACGATCGTAGTGGAGTGGGGTAGTGCTAACGTATTCCGAAAGGTTAATCAGTGCACCCCGGTTGGATTTTTTCCTCAATTCTCTGAACCTTGGTGGTTAATGATCTAATTAAAGAACTTGAAAAACGACGTTTTTGGATAACAGCCTTCGCTGATGTTACTCTTATGATCAAAGGAAAATTGCTAAATACCGTCTACAAGCTAACCGAAGGGTACCTAACCATGGTATTCAACTGGACGAATGGAAGCGACTTTGCCGTCAACACAAGCAAAACAGAAATGGTTTTATTTCCTAGGAGATATAAGATATCTGTTTTGCCTTTCCACCCTTTCGGTGCTACACGTCTTCAACTTGTTGATAAAGGGAAATATTTCATTTCATTGATAGAAGGCTTTTATAAGAGGCTAAATATTGAGGAAAGAGTAAGGAAGGCATCGATTGTCTTATATTGCTGCAGAGGAGCTATAAGCAATAGCTCTCACCAAAGGTAGTGTTTTGGCTCCAGGAGTAGTGTCATGGCTGAATGGAGCCCTTATGCGTAAGGAATTTGCAGTAGGCACATTTCTCGACAGCGAGAGTGCCACCAACTATGTGCTTCCGGAGGCAGTGATTAAAACCATGCCATTTAAGCTGTGTTATCCATATGGTGGAGGGCGCAACTCCAGTGCACTACGGACTACACCAACAATGGCATTATGTGTATTGGTGCGAAGTATGCTCAGGGAAGTTGGATGTATGAAGGGTCCGAACAAGGACACGCCGGGATTCTCTCTTCCTTCAATTGCATTCCTGAAAACTTGAATTTCTCTGTTTACATATCGACGAGGGAAATGGGGAAGAAGTTGCTTGAGGAGCAACTAAGACGGAAGGTCGGAGGAGGAAATTTTCTATAAGGAAGTGTTTTTCAGCCAAACTGACAACTGCCAATCCAATGAGCTAACCATATGGACCCTTGCCCCGAGGCTCTTTCTCCGCATATCAGGGGCGAAGTCCTTCTAGTCTAAGATTGAACGCAGGAGATCTACTGAACTACTTGCCTGAGCAAAATTCATCTTTCTGCAATTGTAGAAGTTCTTACTGGACACTGTCAAGTAATCAGTCATGCGGTAAGTCTTGAAATCTTGTCGGACGCTAGTTGTCAAAGTTCCAAATTCCAAAAATCCAAGTGCTTTCTCTCCCATTCTCCATGTCCAGCCTTTTCAAGACTGAAATTGAAATATCTCGGTAATCTTACTTTCAGCGAATCAGAAGACATAGCCGAAACTGATATTAGCCGTATCAACAAATTTGTGACATTCTCAAAGCAGTTTGTCGATCTGTAAGAGTCTTACTAAGATTCAATAATACCATAACGCACCGGCGTTCTAAGCTGTTCAAGTGGGATCCTTCTAGAGATCTACTTTCTAACCTAACCTAACCTAAACTCTTGACGCTAATGGGAGTTAATACGTGCTTCTGTCCTATTTTCTTTCATAAAATCAGTTAAAGAGAATAATAAAAATATCATTAATAATAATATCGTTATCTCCTCGAAAAATTCTTCTGATAGAAATGTAAAAACCCACAAACATTTCTAATCAAATTAACAAATACTTGAGGTACTTTGATTATTAACAAATAGTTCAATCTTCATGAATGAACACCAGATTATCACTTTTTTTTTATTTTTAACTTCTGATATCACAACAAACTCTACGTTGAAGCGTATAAGTGAGTGTGTCTTAATCTAGATTCTAGAATTACTATTTTTACCAATGTATTCGCTTTCCCTAACCGATTTTGTGATAATTCAGCTCAAGAGCCTACTCCGCAGCTGTCAATCAGCTCAACTTGCCGCCGAGCCAGTAGATTTCCATCCACGCACCAGCTAATAATACTTTGGCTATACGTTGATCCCATCCAATAAATTACGAATCAGGTATTTCCTAGCTTTAAGCATTTCAAATCAGAAATCTAACTCTATAAAGTTGTGTTGATTGTTATGGTATTTCCGTTATTATTTTATAATTATTGATGGCCTGTTAAACGCTCTCTATCGGGTATAGACGATCAGTTGAACAGGTGAAAATAATATATAACCAAAGCGAGTTCTATACGATAACCTGCAATGTACACGCCCAACTGGTTCAAATTTCCTTATTCAATTTTATTGATAAAATTCTTTAAACTAATTATAAATAATAAAAACTTTATTGAAAGTAAAATAATGAAACAACAAACAAACAAAGATTTTGAAGATCACTAGTCACCAGTTTCAAGAAGATCAACTAGTCACGTGGCGTAACGCTATTTTTCCGTTACAAACTGAAATGGAATGCACCGAAAGATATCTCGCTATTGACTGTACCCTCTTCCAGCTGTGTTTATATTCGTACAAAGTGCTCGCTTAAGTGTTTGCTCCTGTTAAAATGCGAAATTAATTTCATTAGCTCATTTTATTTATTGCATGATTTATTTTTAAGCATTTGTAGCGCTGATGGCATATCAATAAAATTAGTTTTAAATGATAAGCAATTTGCGCAGAGGTGTGTACGTACTCCTACATGTGTATATTTCCACGTATCTTTAGGTAGATACGAGTACCTGTGAAGCACTTCAAAAGCTATTACGAAAATTTAATATTTTATTTTTATAATTTTTTCAAGTGCATAGTGAAACACTGTGCACGTAGGCAATTGGCACACTGTTTAGATTGGCGATAAATTATTTAAGGAAATTTGGAATTTTTGGTTTGTTGCTTAAGTCTTTCGTTTTCATTAGAATAAAAAGAGGGGCTCAGTTTTATTTTCAAACATTTTTTGCATTCAAAATTTTTAGTCCAAAATTGTTCTTTTTAAGATATACTACTGTTAGCGTTGTTCTGTGAAAAACCAGATAAGATGATCTTAAAAAGCAAACTTTAGAAGCTTCATTCTGCTTCATTAAAATACGTTATGAAGAAGTTGTTAGTCAGCAGACGATTATAATTCATATTATATTAATCTGACCTTGAATGAGTCTATCACTCGTACTTTTTCCTACTTACAGGGTCTTTAAATAAGTTTTACAATTTTTTTCGCGTTTTTGAAATTATGAAACTTAATTTTTACCCAGCGTATATCCCCTTTTACAATTTTGTGGCAATTCCAAATTATTTTTTCTTACTAATCATTATCTTGGAGCAGACAAAATAACATAGATTTTCTACTCGAATTTTGCTCGAAATTTGCTAGATTTTCTGATGCAATTATTTCTGAAATAGCAATTATTAAAAAACCTTGTGACAAAAAGGTAGCGGAAAATTATAAATAAACGGAAAATATTTAATTATTCATCAATATTTACTTTGTCGCCTTCAAAGTTATCCCCACCAGATTAAGTCAACGATTTTTCCAGTCCTCGAAACACTTTTCATAAGCACTTTTAAGCACAAATAGAACGCTTTATTGAACGTCTATCCTTTCGGAAAAGGTCATGATGCATCAAAATCACGAATATCGAAGAAAAAACCAGGAGCATCTTCTTGATTTTTGAGCGGCTTTGGTGTTGTTTTTTTGGTTTCCCCTTCCAACCCAATGATTGTTGACTTGTTTGCATGTCAAACTCATAAAACCATATCTCATCGGCAGCTATATTGCTCTCTATGAATGTGGGATCGGATTCGCACGATCAAGCATATCCAAAGATACCTGTTTACGGTACATTTTTTGAAAATAAAAATAAGCTTTATCGAGACGAGTCGAGCAAGAACGCGTTTCATGCCCAAAATATCCACCAATCATTCAAGTGACCAAGCTCTCTTGCCATCTTTCTAACACTTGCCACCATATCCTTCACTTTTTTTTATATTTTCATTAGTTGAAGAGTTCCAAGGTGCTCCATCTTCAACAATCTGTCATTAAGCATCGTGTTCCCTTCATAATTTCATATACTTGTTCTGTCGGATCAGTCATTAGATCACTGGAATCTGTAAGGGTAGCTTCTAAAGCATTCATGTCTACTAAGTATTTGAGTCAGATGGAATTTGCCCATTTCGCTGTCAGTGAGTCCAAGCCCTTGGATGGCGATCGCCACTTGAGCTGCTGTGTAAGAGAATCGTTCCTTTCTCTCCACTTTGCCGATAGTATTTTTGATAACTGAAATAGTCAAACATCTCCTTGATGTCAATTTTACTGTCAACTGGTCACATATTTCAACAGAATTGATATAGTCCGGAAATCGTTATTACTCAAATTGTAGAAAGTTTATGTACTGACATTTTGTGCTTGGCGTACGCTTTTATTTCCAGTGTTTACATCTATATTGGTGCTGCAAAACCAGTGAACGGTCATTAAAAAAGAAAACTGCATGCAGCCTCTCACATAAAAAATCAAGTCTGAGAGAACCCAACATAAATTTTGTTTGCTTTGCCGGAAGTCTACGATAGGAGTCCAATATTATTCCCAGTTACTTGAGCTGCGGCTGTGCAGTAATCGCACACGCCCTTATGGTGAGCTCTATTCGTTTTTCGACCTTTCATCAGAAGAGATAATATTCATATTAAAGGAGAAAAACTGCAGCACAGTGTAATAATCGCCAATAGTTTTTGCTAAAATTCCAACACAATCAATAGCAGCGGGTTGTACCCGCACTTCACTCGACATGCACGATAACAACAACGCCGATAACGGTATGAATTAATTAAAATACAGCAAATAATGTAAATGGACGCAAATAACTGTATTTAAATATAGTAAATTGCTACAACACAGCAAATACTATTGATACTTTAAGTGCCTAAACAAACGCATACACACACAGCTACATTTATATGCACACCCACACACATACACATATGTATGTATAAATGTAGGAGTGTGTGCTTATGCAGGTAACTAATTTGGAGCGCGTGCAATGCGGAAACGTGTACACGGTATCGTGAGATAAGCAATCAGAATGGACAGAGCGATGGGTAAGGATACACACACACCCACACGCACACACATAACCACATGCAACATTTGGGCGCATGCATTCCGCTGCAGTGATGAGTGCAAGGGGAGACGGGAAACGGAAAAGGTGCAAACGGAAAAGGGCTGGCGTTCGGCAGCGATTTGTCGTCGATGGCAAACATCATTATCTCAGCAATTCAGTTGACACGACAAATACTCGTCAGCAAACACACACAAACACATAAACGCACATATGTGGAATCAAAAACAAATTGCTACAGATACACATGTGTATATATGTATGTCTACAGTTTTGGATGGATCATCAAAATACCAACTGATAAACAAATAAATAAACAAGTAGGTGCTTGTGCCGTTGAATTGGAAAATTGCACACCGAAACAACAAATCATGCAAACACAAGCAAATGCGTTTTAAATACATGATTCAATTCATACAAACTTGTACTTTATGTACAAATACATATGCGCTACAAGCTTCGAAGCATGTAAGTGTGTGTGCGTGTGTTTGTGAAGTATGTGAAAACAAATCAAAATGCGATTTTCTCGCGGCGCATTTTAGAGCAATCATCTCCAAGTCAATAGTACCTCGAGGGCACTCACGGTCGGCAGTTGCTGCGGCAGCATCTTGTTGCATGTGCGACAAATATTATAAGCCTTGCCATCACATAGATGAACTGCTTGATATACAAACATACATCTGTATTTGAACTTGAGTATATGCACATACTTACATAGCTTCAATCAATAACAGCATAACTTGACTTAAGCATTTGTTCTAAATGTCTTAAAACTACTTTTTACTAGTCTCGAACAAATTTTTGAGTGAAATTTATGACGAATCACTTTAAATAATTAGTAGGATATATAATATAACATCTGATCAAATTTGACCCGGACTGACAAGAAGCCATATTTTCATATATTTTAATGGAAGTTTTTATTATCGCATTCAAACTATTTTTTTCTGAGCCAATCCTAACGCTTATCCGATTTTCCTGATATGGCTATATTGTACACCATCTGATCAAATTTGACCCGGACTGACAAAAAAAATCATATTTTCACATATTTTAATGAAAACTTTTATTAACGTCTTCAAAATAAGTTTCTTCTGAGCCAATCCTAACGCTCTTTCCGATTTTCTTGATATAGCTATATAGTATACTAACTGATCAAGTGTGACCCGGACTGACAAAAATCATATTTTCATATATGTATTCTAATGGAAGTTTTTATTATCGTCTTCAATATTATTTTCTCCTAAACTCCTAAAAATATGCAAACGGTCCTTCCGATTTTCCTGATATGGCCTTCAGTGCCTTCAGCGAATGACTTTCAATGAATACATGGCGTGTGCCCCGAAGTGGATTTTTTGAAAACAAAAATCAGAAAAAAAGGCACAGCGAGCCTAATCTGACGAATACGGTTCATCACTCAGCATATTGTTTCGTGTTTTGCCAACAAGTCAGTCGCAGTCAAACTTGAACAGTATTATTTACTGACCGTTTCGTTCTGTGACCATGACTTTGCCGTGATTTTTTCAGTCTCGGCTCATTTTTGGACTCAATGTTTCCAAGCAACTCTTTTGCGATGTCTACTTGACGTTGTTTTTACAAAAAAAAAACAGATTTTTTGATACAAGTTTAGCATACTCAAAATATTAAACAAAAAAAAAACGAGTAAGAGATATTGAGATGCGCTGCTATCTCTCTCATGCCTACACGACCATCATCAAGCACTGTTTCATAACTTTTCCAATATTTTCGTCATGAACAGATGTGGATGGATGATGTGCACGAGGCAAGCTTTCGATGCCTCCAAAACTTCTCTGAATGCTGTGCCATTCCAAGACTTGTGTTCTTGATAAAGTACGAGTAAACTTCCAAAACATGTCTGCAATGTTTTTTTCTCGTAGACCTATTGACGACAGCATATGTGCTTTATATGAATTGCTTGTTTGGATTTTATATACTTTGCAGTTTATAGAGATGAAGACTAATTGCATCGTCTGTTCATCAGAGGTGCGGCTACGAGTGGTCGCCTAGGAAACCCGCCACGAAAAATCACTCTCAATGAAGAAAACAACAGTCTCGGATGAAAGACACTTTTCATGACGTCCACAGCAAAAGAAAGGACTATGATTTAAGGGCATGCACCTGGAATGTCCTGTCCCTAAATTGGGAAGGTGTCGTTGCCTAGCTGGTTGATGTCCTCGTAAAAGTAAAGGCTGACATCACCGCCGTCCAATAAATGCAATGGATGGAAAAAGGACGGAGACAAGTAGGTCCTTGTGACATATACTACAACGGCCATATAAAGGAGCGCAAATTTGGTATGGGATTCGTCGTCCAGTCCTGGCATTCACAACTTAACACTGATTTGCGACGATGTCTCTAATGTCCGTTGCGCATTCACAAAGGCGAATACCGCTGTCGATGGAAAGTATCAAAGGATTTGATTCAGAACCCACCGGTAGAAACAAATTAAAAGTAAGACCTCCACTCCGTTAGAGATCAGGTGGAGGAGGATCTGGCTGCACTTAGTATCTCGAATTAGCGCCAAATAGCGAAAAGAAGAAACGACTAGTGCGCTGTTGTTAAATCGGCTATAACCGCGTACGCAGTGTAAAAAGGAAGAAGAAGTTTATGGCTATCCTCTGTCACATATGGCATTGTTAGAGATTAGGGGCTATTATTTATACTATCAGAAATTCATACTTCTCACACTCAGCTCTTCTAGCAGCGCCCATAATTTTCACTTTCATTTTTCTATTGCAGCTCAACAGGTAGGCGAGAAAATGTCACTCTCTTTCACTTTCCAATACCAACAGACACTTATGGAAGCACACTTACATATACATACCTATGTGTGTGTATTATTTGCACACATATGAATAAACATTGCAAGTATATCAACAACTAATCAGTCGATATATTTATTTGTACGCTGTCTACCAGCAAGCAACTATGCATGTATGTACATATGTATGTGTGTGTGTGTAGGGTTAGACAAAGCCATAAATCACACGCTTCGGTAAGTTTACGAGCAGCTACTTATCGCACCTTTTGCACTCTGTCAATAATCGATTTTAAGGATCACAATCAAATTGATGTACTTTAAATGTGTAAATAAATGATAGACAGCTCGTCTTCAGGCAAACATCGCACGGGGCATAACTACAAGCATACATGTGTGTGTATTTACAAGCTGGAAAATTATTAAATATACATACATACACACATGAACAAATATACTGCAAATAAATAATCATATTTATGCCACGCAATATCTTGCTTGAAGAGAAAAGGTGACATAACTGCTTATGGCTCAATTTGAGGTTATGTAGCATATAGTATACTATGTAGGTATATATGTATGTCGTAGAGTTCTTTCTTCCTCCTACATGCCTGTACATATGTATATACATGTATATGTACATGTTTTTGGGCTGAAAGTTGGTCGATTGACTTATACTGCTGTAGAGGAGCCATTGGCAAAAGATGGAATCTCTCACTGAAAGTGCTCCTCTGGCTCTGCAACACCATAGTCAAGCCCATTATGTTCTATGGAGTCTTTAGATGGTGGAGGGCTCTAGAAAGGAGCACACCTGTAAGAAAACGTGAGAAAGTTCAATGGGCGGCGCTCATCAGCACATGTGATGCACTAAAGTTGCTATCAGGCTCAGTGAATCTGGGTTCTAAAAGAACACGTGCCTGAATAGTCAGGAATCCTCACACACTTGGACTTCATATTGTATCACCTGGATTATGGAGTCGCCAAACCGAACTCTGGCGGCTCCTTCTCTGCCTATATACTGACGAAAGAGTTGTGGGTGGGAAGAAGCCGTTGGAGGAAAGGGGACAGTGAGCTTCTTTACGGATAGGTCAAAGCTTGGAGCGAAGTTTGGGGGGAGGGGTTTACTGTTCGGAGCTCTCTTTCAACTCCAGCTTCAGACGTCCTGTCTATTGCAGTCTTTTCCAAGCCGAGGTTGCAGCCATTAAGGTAGCAGTAGATTTTCTGCTCCGCAGCTTAGCTTCCTTCAGAGAAGTAACCATTCACTCAGATAGTAGAGCGGCGATACTAGCTTTGAACTTACTAACCTTTTGTTCAGGCTTGATCAAGGAATGCCTAACCTCGCTATCAATAGCATCTAGTGTGATAAGACTCGTATGTGTGCCGGGCTACAGCCGGATCGCAGGAAATTGTAAAGCTGATGAGCTATCAAGGAAAAAACCCTTATAACCGCTATCAGTAGAATGTTATCGGGTCGGTGCTCCCGTATCCTCTTATGTTCTATTACTAAATAGCTGGGCTTCGCGAGAGTTTGGCCAGCACTGGGCCACCATCTGAATATGCGCTGTCGCAAAAGAGTTTTGGCTTAAGATCGATTGAAAGAATTCTAGTGATATCTTTGTCATCAGTAAGGCTAGCCTCTCCCTAGTTGTGATTCTTATACCTGACCATTGCCTGTTTGTCGTCCATGCTGTAAGACTGGGAATCTTACCAGACGCCATCTGCAGAAGCTGTATGGAAGAAGATAAGATGGAAGCAAGTCAACACTTCCTTCTTGACTGCCCCAGATCAGAAAAAAACTGACTAAGCAAAAAAGGTGTCTTCGAGACTAGCTTGGAAAAAACCCTTATCTTTCAGAAAATTTGCGATTTGTCAAGGAAATTTCCTTCAATTATCAAAATAATCAAAGTAGTTCTTCAAATGTGATTGGAATTATACGCACACATAAATACTGCATACCTGTAATATTTATAAGCCCTACCTCACATACATACATACATATGTATGTATGTATGTATGTATGTATATTATCTTAGTTGTCGCACTTAATTACTGTTATTATGAAAATACTGCCCACTATCGATACTTGCACAAACAATGCAATTAATTACTCATATGTACTTATGATTGCATGTGAGTTGTTGTTGTATTTGTTTTTGCCTGCAACTATTTAATATTTAATTTATCAGCGAAAACAACCGTTTGTTGTGTCCACAATTGTACATGATAAATTTATTAATGACACAATAAAATGCAACACATTGTTGTTGTTGTTGCTGTAGTTGTTAAATAATGTCAATTTCATTGGTCAAAATAAATTGTGTGTGCAGATTTTTAAATCTACATATTTTATAAAACAAATAATTACTGTGCAGTTAAATGTGTGTGTGTGTGTGTGTGTATGCGAAAAGACAGTAGATAATTACTGACACATAAAAGAGTGATTAAATCAAATTACTTAACGGTTTTTTAATGTATCATTAAAGCAAAATGCAAATATGTAAATCCGTATCGATTACATAATGCAACCACAAGATTTTAAAATGGTTTATTATTACGGTAATTTAAGTGTTATTATTGATTACGTAATATTAAAATAATGTGCATATTCTGAGGTACTGATATTACATTATTTTTGGATATTCGGAAAACTGTTCAAATAACAATAAAACTTGTAATAAAAACAAAATGTATTTTTGTATGTGTAGTTTTAGGACTTACAAACAACCGTCATGTGAACAAAACTATAATACTCTCCTTAGCAACATTGTTGCGAGAGTATAACAATTAAAAACAAGTAAGGAAGGGCTAAGTTCAGGTGTCACCGAACATTTTATACTCTCGCATGATAAAGTGATAATCGAGATTTCATTATACGTCATTTACATATTTTTCAAATACCGTATTTTTGTAAAGTTTTATTCCGCTATCATCATTGGTTCCTAATGTACTATATATTATACAGAGAAGGCATCAGATAGAATTCGAAATAGCGTTATATTGGAAGAAGGCGTGGTTGTGAACCGATTTCACCCATATTTCGTACGTGTCATCAGGGTGTTAAGAAAATATTATATACTGAATTTCATTGAAATCGGTCTAGTAGTTCCTGAGATATGGTTTTTGGTCCATAAGTGGGCGAGGCCACGCCCATTTTCAATTTTTAAAAAAAGCCTGGGTGCAGCTTTCTTCTGCCATTTCTTCCGTAAAATTTAGTGTTTCTGACGTTTTTTGTTAGTCGGTTAACGGACTTTTAGTGATTTTCAACATAACCCTTGTATGGGAGGTGGGCGTGGTTATTATCCGATTTCTTCCATTTTTGAACTGTATATGAAAATGCCTGAAGAAAACGACTCTGTAGAGTTTGGTTGACATAGCTATAGTAGTTTATGAGATATGTACAAAAAACTTAGTAGGGGGCGGGGCCACGCCCACTTTTCCAAAAAAACTGCGTCCAAATATGCCCCTCCCTAATGCGATCCTTTGTGCCAAATTTCACTTTAATATCTTTATTTATGGCTTAGTTATGACACTTTATAGGTTTTCGGTTTCCGCCATTTTGTGGGCGTGGCAGTTGGCCGATTTTGCCCATCTTCGAACTTAACCTTCTTATGAAGCCAGGGAATACGTGTACCAAGTTTCATCATGATATCTCAATTTTTACTCAAGTTACAGCTTGCACGGACGGACGGACGGACAGACAGACATCCGGATTTCGACTCTACTCGTCACCCTGATCACTTTGGTATATATAATCCTATATCTGACTCTTTTAGTTTTAGGACTTACAAACAACCGTTATGTGAACAAAACTATAATACTCTCCTTAGCAACATTGTTGCGAGAGTATAACAAAATGTATTTTGTTTGGATTGAGAAGCTGAATCCTTGCAGGTGGTCGTATAGCTCCTAATTCAATAGCTGTGGATAAGCTGCTGAGGGCATATGTTAGAGAATATTCTTCGAAAATTTGAAGATGATCTGACAAATAGTTACAAATATACACATTCGGATATACATGTATGCATTTGTAATAATTTGACGAAAGAATGGATGTTCCATTGCCCCACTATGTAGAGTTTCTAATTGCAATTACTCGCCTGAAAAACAACAAAGTGGCAGGGCTTGTAAATTGCAGGACGGCGCGAAGAACTGTCAAGGGCCAGCTTCTTTGCAGGATGAGAGCATGCTCGATGATTGGAACCAGTCTACAAAAAGGGGGACTGCAGAAGTTTCGTCAATTACCGTGGTATAGGCCTCTTTAATATCGTATATAATCGTCCTATCGAGCGTAGTGTGTGATAGCCAGAAGCACACCATCAACAAACTGATTGGGCCATAGCAGTGTGGCTACCAAGAAAATCTACTATCGACCAGATTTTCACCATACCCCAATGTGAAAGGAAGATCGAGACATCACCTCTTCGTCAATTTTAAGAGGGGAGCCTGCCTTAGAGGCTTCCAAAAATCGATTTTTTTTTGAGGATTTTTTTGGGAAGGAGAGAAATAATTGATTAAAGCGAAATTTCTAGGGCTTATAGTTGTATATTTAAAGATCATCGGAAAATTTTTTGGATACGGAATATATGATATTCTGCCTTTGGGAAGCAATTGCCCGATAAATCTCGCATGTGCATTTGTCGGACGGCGGGCAGGATGCAGGTCGTAATTTCTATCGGAAATAAAAAATTCAAAGAGATTCATATTTGTTAATGACTTGTCTTCTAGTTAAACTAAGAAAGTTCCAAAAAAAAAATGTAAAATTCGACATTTTTTTTTTTTATTGAAAAAAGTGGTTTTTGACCAAAAAAATTTTACTCTTATGTTATTTAAAAATATGTTCAAACTTGACTTTTCTTAGCTTTTTTTTGGTTTAAATAGAAGATAATTTGATGCCAAAGATAATAAGCTTTGCCCCAATTCCATACGACGTTTCGTTTTTTTCTATCCTGCCTTGGCGGGCAAGAAAAATCGTAAAAGTGAAAAACTGAGAAATCGCTAGTCAAAGTTTCGCTTTCTGCCCAATCGCTGATATATGTATCTGCTAGACGCTCGAACACTATTTCCCTTCTAGCATAGACAATATTTCGAATTCCCATCTATACCTTTGGGGACATATTCTTAGATAATTTTTAAAGAGATTTAAGCAAAAAAAAAATCGATTTTTTGAAGCTGCAAAAGCAGCCTCCCACCTTAAAGCCGCCTTCAACACCACGAAAATAAGCTACCTTTATGACGCTATGTCTGAACTTGGCATCTCCGCAAAAACTAATACGGCTGTGTAAACTAACGTTGAGCTACACCAAAAGATCCTTTCCGAGCAATTCGATACCAAGCGAGGTTTCAGACAAGGGAGTCTTCTTGTCTTATCGTGTGAGCTATATAGGGACGGTACAATCTTCTCTAAGAGTGCACAGCTGCTGGCGTATGTCGATGATATTGATATCATTGGCCTCAACAACTGTGCCGTTAGTTCTGCTTTCTGCAGACTCGTTATGAAAGCGAAGCATATGGGTCGACGGTGAACGAGGGCAAGTCGAAATTTCTCCTGTCATAAAACAAACAGTTGCCGTACTCGCGACTTGGCTCCCACGTCACTGTTACAATCTTAACTTTGAAATCGTAGATAATTTCGTCTATCTTGGAAACAGCATTAACAACAACAACAAAGACTGTCCTGAAATGGAACACAGAATGACTATTGGCTGGGCTGGGACCCGCCACCTAAAACATATTAACAATGAAAAGAAGAAAACTGCCTCGGATGTGAGACCTCCGTTTTGATGACGACCACTGTAGACGTCATTTCATAGTAGTAGCTCTAAACAGCTTTGGATAGTGGGCTCTTTTTTTAATTTCTGAAAAATTTATCATAATAAAGTATGTATGTATGTATGTATTTTTTTGCATCAAAAAGTAGAGACTTCAGCAAATGTCAACTCAGATTTTGTAAAACTCAGATATTTAGATGTCAAGTTCTGACAAGTTTCTGATTGAAAATTAAAGTTTTTTTATATTAAGACAAAATGAGGCGGAAAAATAAGTATTTAAAATTCAAAACCCTTTTTACCCTCCTTTCAGCGTTAGCTATTCAACCACGTCGCACACCTTCATCTTCCAGACCTCAGATCACTAGTTGATTATACTTCATTTCATTTTAATTATCAAGGGCTTCTGCATGAGTTCACAAATTTTTATGAATTCGAAATCATTTTTCAAACAAGTATTTTTTCTAATAATGGTCTATCTTGAGCCTCAATTAAACCATAAATAGGAGCAATAACCCAGACGCCATAAATCGGAAAACATATTAATCATGTGACTGGAGTTTATCATAAGAAAAAAACATTTTAGTAGATTTATTAATCGACAGGTGTTTGTTTGTCGAGGAAAAGTAAAAATAAGTGGAAAATTATTATTCATGTAATTATCAACTAATTACTTAATTTAGTGCTAAGTTTAGCATATCATTATCGAACTCATGCCTTATCTTTACAGTTAAATAGGCACTTCGAATATTGCTGATTAGCATTACTTTGCTACCAAATCAGGAAATTTATTGAGCAAAACAAGAAAATACGAAATTAAATTCGTTTATTGTCCAATAAAAATTAAATTTACGGTTAAGCCAAAAGCACATGACAAAAACAAACTGAACAACACATATTAAATTGTTAAAATTTGCTTATTTTGTTGCTGTTGTTGTGTACTGTTAACGATAATACTCGAAATCAGCAAATATAATTCATTTATAATC
Organism: Bactrocera neohumeralis; assembly: GCF_024586455.1. Classification (NCBI taxonomy): domain Eukaryota; kingdom Metazoa; phylum Arthropoda; class Insecta; order Diptera; family Tephritidae; genus Bactrocera; species Bactrocera neohumeralis. The sequence goes on from NC_065923.1 coordinate 22,833,056, forward strand.
TGAGTTATTTCGATTTTGATTTAGATTAGAATTTCAATGAAGAAAAGAAAACACGAATGCGTTATTTCGGGATTAAAGAAAGCCTAACAGAGCGTGCAATCGCTGCCAATCTACCGATAACAAAATGATTAAACGACTTGGAAATAATTTTCGAAAGCTGTTGCAATTGTGTGGGTATGAAATGTGGAGGAGGCCGCTGAAGGGAAGCAATTGGTTTTGGGTAAAATCAATAAATTAATGTTTTTACAACCCTAATATAACCGTTACTAATAATTTATTAATAGAAAAGATTTAAGTACTCAATATTCTAAATTCTGTAGACATCTAGTTAAAGATATGAAAATTAATTTGGAACTCAAATATTTGATTGTGTTCGCGGGAAAATCCCATATATTATATTTACATATATATTGGGTAGTCGAAAAAGTCGTTTCGTATTTGCCAATAGATGTCGTTGCAGTCGTATATCTCCAGTGCTACCAATCACATTGTGTCATACCATATAGTGTTGGAAAGGTGAGATTTTAAGCTTCATTTAACCAATAAAAAATCAGTTATAATTATTACGGCAATTTATAGGTTTCGGGGAAGTTTAAAAAATGTTACAGCTGTTCAAAAATGAGTGAAAATAATGAAGAAATTCGCTATATTTTGAAATTTTTGTATATTAAAAAGGAAGAATGCCACGCAAGCCACCAATGAAATTTGAGAAGTTTACGGAGACGATGCTGTATCAGTTCGTGTAGCACAACAATGATTCGCTGGCTTCCAATCTGGAAATTTCGATGTGAAAGATCATCTATTGTTGAAAAAGTCGATGAAATTATGGAAAAGATTGACCAGGACCATCACATAAGCAGCCCTGACATCGCTAAGGAACTTAACATTCATCATCAAACAGTTTTGAACCATTTAAAAAAGGCTGGTTACAAAAAGAAGCTCGATTTTGGGTACCACATGAATTGTATGAGAAAAATTTAATGTACCAAATTAAGATCTGCGATTCTGTGCTGAAACGAAATGAAATTGAATCATTTCTTAAGCGAATGATAACAGAAGACGAAAAGTTTATCAAATACGACAATAATGTGCGAAAACGATCATGGTCCAAGCGCGGTGAAGCTCAACAAATGGTCGCAAAGCCAGGATTGACACCTCGAAAGGTTACGCTGAGTATTTGGTGGGATTGGAAAGGAATCATCCACTATGAGTTGCTCCAGCCTGGTCGAACGATTGATTCTACATTTTACTGTCAACAACTGATGAGATTGAAGCAAGCAATCGAAAAAAACGGCCAGAACTGATCAACAGAAAGGCTTCGTCTTCCATCAGTAGAACGCTAGACCACACACATCTTTGATGACTCGGCAAAAACTGGGAGAGCTTGGCTGGAAGTTTTGATGCATCCACCATATAGCCCTGACCTTGCACCATCGGACTACCATTTGTTTCGGTCAATGCAGAACTCCCTTAATGGAGTAAAGTTGGCTTCAAGAGAAGCCTGTGAAAATTACTTGTCGCAGTTTTTCGCCGAGAAACCAGAAAAGTTTTACACTGATGGAATAATGTCTCTAGCGGAAAAATGACAAAAAGTGGTGGACCATTAAAGTTCATTATAAATATAAAAAAAAAAATAAGTTGAAGTTTAATTATAAATACGAAAAAAGTTTTTCGACTACCACTGCCATGCCCTATGGAACTGTAAATTGGTACAGAAGATTGCAAGGGGCAGGCACCTGTGAGCCGGGGTAAAAACTGAACAATGGCTCTGGCACCGCATACTTTTAGGTGAAATCATATATCTCGTGACCCGGACGATCAAACTCAAATTTGATACGTGATATACTCCAACCTCGTTATAAAAGCTATACAAATGTAATTGATGTGTGGTTATTAAACAATTCAATTAATTAATTTTTAATTGGTGTTTAATTGCCACTTAAATGATGATTTTTTTCATGCAATCTTCTGAACTCTTCAAGTAAGAAATAATAATAGGAGCAGATAGCATGCAGGTGATAAAAAAATTATCATTGGAAGTATTTGCGGTAGTTTATACACTTGTGAATTATTTTTTGCTGTGTCCTCGTTAATTATCACATGCTGGTTGCATTTTTCTGTATTTTGAATAACTTAATTTTTACAGGTGGTTTAAATACACATCCATTTTGAAGCATTTTTTGGATAGTTCATTTCAAAGTTTTTCCTTTTGTGAGCTTCACGGCATTCCAACGACGGAATCTAGCTAGTTTCACAAGCTATTCAACTTTGGAACTATTCGATGTGGAATCAACTAACATTTCTAGACTTTTCTACTGTTTGCTTATTATTCCAATAATATCCAATATTATTTGTAGACAGCGGAGTAGTCCAAATAAAGACGTTCGTCATCTTAAAATAAAATTTTGGGTAAGTCAGAAAAAATTCGTTTTTGGAGGAAGCATTTTATTTAATAATAAAAAACATAATGTATATTTGCAGAATATAATGCATTAAAAAAACCTGCTATTAATTTCGAAATATTTTTGATTTCCTAAATACCGTAGCGCATCTCAAGGACGACCTCCGATAAAAGGTGTTTGTCTCTGGTGCAGATTTTTCAGCTTACAATTATTTCTAATCCTATACCAAAACCATATACATTCGATATACCCGTAATCACAGAACAGATTTGATGATTTTTTTGATTGCTCGATACTATGGGAATTTAAAAAAAAAATTTTAAAACCAAAAAAACAAGTAAGGAAAGGCTTCATTCCCTTGCAAGTTGCCAGCATTAGAGCTAGGGAAATACCTTCGGATGCATAAGGTTTGTAAGTTATACGTTTTACCCGATTGTTGCCGATATACTCGTATGCGGTATGAAGTCAACTGGAAGTTCGAAAATCTTTCTATTAGTTATGTGGGGTGCTAGAGAAATTATTGATCCGATTCAACCCATTTTAGACATATAGGCATACTTTTATTAGGAAAGAGTTTTCTCCGCATTTCTATAATATATCTCACAGATTCCACAATATTTTCAATAAAAGTTCGCAATTGGAACTTTGATCCACATATTCGGTATGTGGGGACTTGTATAGTTTTTGGTTCGATCTGAACACTTTTTGGTGATAAGGTGGCCTACTTTAAGAGTACTATTCAGGCAAATTTAATGTAATGTAAAATTTAATGCCTCTGCACTATTTATTTATATATTTATCGCTCTTCTAACAGTTTTCAACGGAACCGTTATATGGGGAGTGGGCGGGGGTATCAGCCGATTTCATTCAATTTTTTACAGTTCCGGTTAGGGTGCTCAAGTGAAATGTCCTGGAAGAATTTGGATATAGTAGATTAGACAACCCTTCCTAGATGCCACTAGATGCCAAGGAGCATGTGTATCAAGTTCCATCTTAATGTTTGATCAAGTTATCGTTTCCGCTGTGGGACGGACGGACGGACAGTCACCCGTATTTCAACCTGTCGCGTCATCAAGTCTCAAGTTCGAATAGCAATTACCCGTCTGAAGAACATCAAAGCGGCGTAGGCTGATGGATTAACGTCCAAACTATTTCAATATGACAAATAGAACTGATAAGGAGCAAACTCTGCCCAATCTACAGCAACGTTGACCCCACAATCTGCGATCTGACTTCGCATATAAGGTTATCGTTCTATCAGCGTACTGTGTGAAAGACTGAAACACACCGTCAACAAACTGATTGGACTTTATCAGTGTGGCTTTGTCTCTGGAAAATCAAAAATTGAACCGCTATGTCTGAATTTGGTATTCATGGATATTGAGCAATACCAAAAGCTACGTCAGGATCGAGGAGGACCTCTCCGAGCAGTTCGATACCGAACGAAGTTTCAGACAAGACGACTCCCTATTGTGCGAATACTTCAACCTACTCCTGGAGAAAATAATACTAGCTGCAGAACTAAATAGAGAAGGTACAATCTTCTATAAGCGTGTACAGCTGCTGGCGTATGCGGATGATATTGGTATCATTGGCTTCAATAACCGGGCCATTAGTTCTGTTTTATCCAGTCTGGATAAGGAAGCGAAGTGAATGCGTCTGGTAATGACCGAGAACAAGACAAAATATCTCTTGTCATCAAACAAGCAGTCGTCGCATTCTCGACTTGGATCCCACGTCATGGTCGTAATTTCGTACTCGTAGATAATTTCGTCTATCTTGGAACCAGTTTAACACTGACAACAATGTCAGCCTGGAAATCCAATGCCGAATAACTCTTGCCAACAGGTGCTACTTCGGACTGACTAGGCGATTGAAAAGTAAAGTACTCTCTCGACGAACAAGGACTAAATTCTACAAGTCACTCATCATCCCCGTCCTCCTATGTGGTGTAGAGGCATGTACGATGACAACATCTGATAAGTCGACGTTACGAGTTTTTCGAGTGAAAGGTTCTGCGGAAGATTTATAGTCCTTTGCGCTTTGGCAATGGTGAATACAGCATTCGATGGAAAGATGAGCTGTACGAGATATGCGACGACATTGACATAGTGCAGCAAACTAAGAGACAGCGGCTACACTGGCTAGATCATGTCGTCCGAAAGCATAAAAACACTCCAGCTTTGAGAGTATTTGACGCAGTGCCTGCCGGGAGAAGTAGAGGAAGACATCCCCTCCGTTAGAAAGACCAAGTGGAAAGGGACCTTGATACACTTGGAGTCCTCAAACGGCGCCAAACGGCGAGAAGGAAGAAAGTCTGGCGTCTACGCCAATAAAGAAGAAAACGTATTTCCCTGGCTTTGATATAATTTTCGGTTACAACCAAACTTAGCCCTTCTTTACTTGTTATACCCTGAACAGGGTATATTAAGTTTGTCACGAAGTTTGTAACACCCAGAAGGAATCGTCGGAGACCCTATAAAGCATATATATAAATGATCAGTATGTCGAGCTGAGTCGATTTAGCCATGTCCGTCTGTCTGTCCGTCCGTCTGTCCGTCTGTCTGTATACATATATGAACTAGTCCCAGTTTCACATTTGACAAGATATATTCACGAAATTTGGTATATATTATTTCCTAAAGCAACAATGTAATCTCCGAAGAAATTGTTCAGATCGGTTAACTATAGCATATAGCTTCCATACAAACTGAACACATAGTTACTAACAGAAATGCACCTGTGAAGGGTATTTAGCTTCGGTGCAACCGAAGCTAACGTTTTTTCTTGTTTTTAACAATAATTGTGCGCTATCATGACTAATTATATGACTTAAAATGATGATGGGCATATTAACGATAAGCTTAATGACACACCTTTCTAATTAATTAAATGAGCTAATGACCTTATATGAAAATATCATAGCACAGTATACAATAAACACGGTGCACAAAAAGTGTTCGAAAATTAGTAATAAAAAGCTTAGTAATACTATAATTCAAAATCGAATTTCATTGGAAGAGGAACTAACTCTGCTTTTAGCATGACTACTGCGTATAACTTGTAATCATATAAGTAATTACAAGGAAGCATTTATAGATACACATATAAGTACATACGTACAGAAAGACTTCCGCACACCATTCGGCGAAAACATAACATAAAGTATTCTTTTCAATTCCAATTTGTAATCATTTGCACTTGTAATCGATGAATCGAATTTTCGGTGACACAGTGTCTGGCATGAGTGGTTCGCCTTGAAGCTCCATAGTTTTCAATTGTTTGTCTGCCTGCTGACGCAAAGTGTTGCAAACGTAAATAAGCCCATTCTAATGATATGTGTTACTCACATTTATTTACCGTTAAACTATCAGCAGCCAAGTGTTTGCCTAGAATTCGGTGACAATTGTTCATAATTTTTAATCAGAATGTGATGAGTTGCCACTTAATGTAGTCATTGCCAATTATAAACAACTCAACAGCCAATACATGAATTCTTGTCGATGAACTAATACACCGAAAACGATAACCGGGTTGTAACCGAAATCAATCATGCTGTAATTAATCGCGTTAGAAATCAGCAATTTGGCAAAACGAGCAATTTTTCTGCGAAATCAGTTGTGACGAAATGACAAAACCCAAAAAACCAGGAAGCTTAATGCCAGAAATGCAGGTGTCATTGACGCACTTGTAGTATGGAGTTATTCATCGTGCCTCTTATCACCGGTGGAAATCGTGATTGCGAATCGGTTTATCATTTGGAGTGAAATTAAATGGATAATGTTTGTATGCGCATTTGTATTGTTCTCACGAAAATTGCCAATCATGTTGAAATTTACTTTTATAAATTGCTGTGACACAACTGGCGATCAATCAAATTGTTGTTGTAAGCATTTAGTCACATTTATTGCGCATAATTAAATTATTAAACTTTGATAAAAATTACAATTAATTTTTTTGACATATTCCTCTGATAAACACATAAGTGTATAACTAATATTCAAAAGGCTATGCTCATATCTAGTAGTAATTAGCTTGAAATAAATATTTTAGATTAGAATTTAAAAGTAGTGATTTTTGCTAAGAAGACGAAGAAAATCCTGGGTGGCAAAAAAAAAACTTTGAATATGAAGAACTGGAAGCATTACTCGATGAAGATTGATTGAATTGAGGTCAACAATTGCTTTAAGGTTACAAAAAGAAGCCATTTTTGCATGGGATATGATGTTGCGAAATATCATGGGGAAATCTTGCCAAACACCCAAATCAACTGCAAACCCGAATATCCATAACAACAAGGTAATGTATTCTCTCTGTATTTGGTGATATTAGAAGGGCATGATGTATTATTTATTAATTTTTTCTAACCATTCGTTTTTGGACGCCATGATAACTCTTTGCACAACCATTCCTCATTAAACGGATTTTCTTGTAAACTCGGAAATACGCCATTAATAAGGTTAGCTTTCGAACTAACAACATTGCTAAATAGATTGTAGTACCCATCGACATGAGATCTTCGCCGACCTCTAGAAGCATTTTTGCGAAGAGCCCAGACTCCTGATCATTGAAGACCTTGACCCTCATGTTAGGATTCAGCGGTAACCGCTCTAGTTTAGCCCACAACGGCGAAGCCTTGAGTTAGGCGTTTATCTCGTCTATCGCGGTGCCTCACTCGATAGTCGGCAACAACTGCCGGAGATCACCTGCCAGTCAAGACGACCACACCACCCATCAAATTTGTTTGTTGTTAAATTGAAAATTTGCCCTTGCTCCGGTGGTAACAAGGGCTCTGTTTAGTTGACATGAATTCCCAAAGCCACAGTATCATAACCAAGCTCTCTGACCAAATCAGTGAATAACTCTTCCGTTCTTTATGAGGCAGGCATACTGAAGTCGGGCATCAATTTTCCAACCATCGCAAAAATCGTATCCTCAGAAAGTATTAGCGCTTCGATAAAAATTATGCCATCGTTGGTTAGTAGTAATCCTTGGTACCGGCGACCAAAGTCTTCTGACAAAGCGTTTTTATAGTGTAGTATATAGAGCCCGCAGGTGCTTATCATAATCGCAAAGAGTTCTCACAACGTAGTCGCTGACCGACATAACATCGCGTCGTCCAATGTTTCGTCCCAGTGGTCGTCGTCTTAAAGCAACTCCGTCGCCTCAGATGCTGCTCGGAAAGTGGCCTTTCCCTGCCCATCTACGATTTTGAGCGCCTGAAAACTGGTGGGGCTTCGGTGTTATGTGTACGGTATAAATTCTACTTAGGTCATCTGAGGCTTTCAAATCAGGCCAAACGTAGACGGATGCGCCCTGCTCGTGACGTTTCCATTATTTTCCAGACGCATTCCATATAAAATACCTTGGCACTTCTGCAAAGAAAAACGTCCGGGCAAACCCGTCTTCCTGGCGCAGGCGGAAAAGTGCGGAGAGGATGGTAATAGGCGGTATCGCAGGTTTGCCTTTGTAAAATACACGCGCTCGCCGTTTGGGAGACGCACAGAAAGATGGATCACTGTTGGGTGCCTTGGGTAACTGTAAACTGAGTATTTTCCATGCCGCTTCGTTACTACTTACATAACGGCCGGCCCGAAACATCTGGACCTCATCCTTTGGGTCGATCGTAGCGTTGTCAATACATCATTTACATATTCTATGGTCATAGGTGTACATAGGCTCTTTGATATACATATTAACTATATGGCAAAGTAGTTTTACTAGTTATTTACCATAAAAGAATGACTAGTTAGGGAATAAGCCGGAAAACTATTAATTAAATTTAGTTTACATTGCGGTTACATGAATTGCAAGCCCCAGACATTTTTGTACAATGGAAATGTGAGCTATTAACGCAGCAAGTTCAAGGTGAAGTGAGGACCTACATCTCAATAAACACGGTGATGACAACTGACGATGCAACTATATACCCTGTGGAGTTCTTGAATACCCTTGACTTGTCCGGTCTACCCTCGCACGAGTTAAAACTCAAAGTTTGTGTGCCTGTCATACTGATGCATAACCTGGACGTGCACAGACTGTGCAACGGCAGTAGGTTATGTATCACAAAACTAAGACGACGCATCGTCCAGACCAGCATTCTTACTGGAGGGGTCAAATGAAAGGCGATATTGATACCCAGAATCCTTATAGTACCCCCAAACTTATCCTTCCAGTTTAAAAGCCCACAATTTCCATTAAAAGTGGCTTTCTCTATCACAATAAATAAAAGTCAAGGACAAACCCTCAAAATAGCCGACATTCAGCTGAACAACCACTTGCTTCCCCACCGACAACTATATGTGGATTCTTCGTGTGTGCCAAGAGCAAGAAATCTTCGGTCAAAAATCAAGGTGAAACTGATCGTTTTATTTTATTACCATGGTATAGTTCACAATAAACTCCTTCCGCAGTTTCAATAAGGCATACTACTTGACTAGCTTGAGGCGTATACATGAGGCAATTCATTGTCATCCACAGTACTTGTGAACAAAAAATGCATGGATTTTTCGCCACGATAATCCGCCGTCACATTCTAGCATGATTGTGACTGACTTTTTGGCCAAACACGAAGCCAAAGTCATCGCTCGACGACCGATTTCGCTTTCTGTGACTTTTTTCTGCTTTAGAAACTGAAAAATCCGCATCGAGGCACGCGTCATGAGCCCACTGAAACCATTAAAAGTCTTTCCCTGAAAATGTTTTTTTGTCAGTTCGAGTTAATCGGTCCGTATGTAAAAATTATAGAGAACAGAAAATTACAAAAAAATTTATTTTTATAACAAAAATTTCAACTAAATGATATGGCAATAATCATATCGTAAAAAGAGAAAATATTCGTCGTAATAGTAATCCGATAATCGACAATTGCATCGATATGTACTGTTATCGAATGTATATTTTAAAACGCATATCACTCTGCCAGCAAACTACATAAATTTAAACAATTCATTTTAGTAATATTATAAATAATATTTATGTCCAAATAATTCCATTTCAAGCATTTTCACTAACCGCGTCACTTAACGACATCGTAATCTTAGCCTATAAATTAGCAAACTGAACAAATAGCACTATTATTTTAGATTTATGCAATCCAATTCACAAGTCACGAAATTAAAAATAAATCATAATTCCCGATGAGCAATAAATCGTTCTCGAAGACATATTATTTCCGTAGGCTAGCAGGCGCACTCGCATGCGCAGTTGTAATCAGCGTAATCGTGATCGTAAACAAACGGTAAACACACACACACACACACACCCATTCATTAGGTATACAAATATTGTTTGTTTGTGTATGTCAACGTCTTAATAATCAACAGTAGCCCCAAAAGAGGGTCTAATCAGCGTATGTTGTTGTCAGATAAGAAACACTTTAATAATATTTAATTTGTGCGATTGCTTACATTTAGCTTAACCGATAAAAACCGATTATTACCCATAGCGCCCCGAACTCTTGCACCTTTTCATTGCGATGGTGGTAGGTATAAAGGTGCATAAATGTATGAAAAGGGTGGTCCATATGGCTAATTCTTATTCCCACGAGCGATATTGAACAGAAAGTGTGCACTACCGTTATTCGGAAACCTACATAAGAGGTACTTTTTCCAAATAGCCTTTTTTTGACAGATCACGCCGAAGTCGTGTCAAGCTGTCATATCATTTTTGTTCAGTACTGCTTGGCATTTAATCTTTGAAAGACCTTCGCCTGAACAAAGTTTACAAATCGTTCAACTTTATTACGAAAATTCCCGTTCTGTAAAGAATATGTTGCGCCTGCTTCACTCAACCTATGGTCGACACAATCGGCCTACTGAGTATAATATTCGCAACCGCATCACCCATCTTGAGACCCAACATTCATTATTGGATAATATTCGACCGAATAGACCACGTCCAGTACGCAGTGAAGAAAATATAGCAGCCGCAGCTGAGGTTGTACACCAAGACCGTGAAACGAATGAAACGACTTGACGCGATTTACGTCGAGATCTTAAATTAAAAGCGTCAACAGTATTTTGACAGATGCAAGAACTGAACCCGCTCGACCTTCCAAAACGACACCGCTCCGCTCATGGGCTCTTGGAAAGTTCCAAGGAGATCCGACGCTTTCGTCCAAATTTTGTTCAGCGAATACGCTCATTTCTGGCTCAATGAGTATACAATAAACAAGCAAAATTTTCCGCATTTGGGACGAAGAGCAACCTGAAAAGATTCAAGAGCTGTCATTTTATTCAGAAAAAAATTTATGGCTTGGTGTGGTTTGTGAGCCGGTGAGCACATAACTGTTAATGATGACCGTTATCGCGCCATGATAACTGACTATTTGATGCCTGAAATTGAAGGTCGTGATCTCGGCGACATTTGGTTTCAACAAGTCGGCGCCACTTCCAACACATCGCATCAATCAATGGACTAATTGAGAGAACATTTCGGTGAGCCGATAATTTCACGTTTTGGCCCGGCCGATGGGCCACCAAGATCATATGATAACACGCCGTTAGACTTTTTCCTGTGGGGATATGTAAAGTCTAAAGTCTATGTGGACCATCCCACTTCGATTCTGGTCTTGGAGCAAAACATCACGTGTGTCATTCGCCAGTTACTAGTCGAAATATTCGATCGATTCGAAATTGGACTCAACGAATGGGCCATCTGAGACGTAGCCGAGATAATCTTCAAAAAATAAATGCCGAAGAATGTTCTTTTGAATGGCAATAAAAATTCCACATTAAAATGAAGTTGCTGTCTTTTTTCTTTAAAAAGTAGGAAACCTCGAAATGGATTTGATACTATATAGGGTCTCTGACCTTCTTACCTTCGTGGCAAAATTAATATACCCTGTTCCGGTACCTCTGCTTGGATCACCCATTATATAAATGGTCAACTTGGCGAGTTGCGTCCGTCTGTATATACATGAACTAGTCTCTAGTTTAGTTTTTGAGATATCGATCTAAAATTTTGCACACGTTCTTTCTCTCCAAGAAGCTTCTCATTTGTCGGAATCTTTGATATCGGACCGCTATAGCATATAACTGCCATTCGAACTGTACAATCGGAATCAAGTACTTGTAAGGAAACTTTTTTATTTGGGAAGGAATTTCTTGTTTCTCATAAAATTTCAATCACCATATAAACCACCCTGTATATACACATACATGCTTGTATATTGTTGCTTTTGGGGTGACCCAAGTGTGAATATTAAATTCAACACAGTTATCCAAATCTTATCATTGTCTTCAGACCTTCCTGTACACTTCATATATAAATAACTGGTTACTTTTATATATCCACTCACACAAACATATACTACATACATAAGTGTCTAATGATAATATTTACGGCCCCTTGGAAGAATTGGTTCTATATTTGCTGCCGTCAGTGCCACCTCAAGACACGGTTCAACATAATGCTACGAACTTATACTCACTTATTTTGACGGTTATTATGATGGATTAATTTTCAATTATAGCATTTATGTAGAGATAACGGTATCGAGCGGTGGACGCAAAGCACGAACTGTCAAGATTTCACGGATTGACTTTGACTTGGATTGGCTTCTTATATTCATATCTGTATGTACATATATATGCATATATGGTATATGGGAATGTGCGTCGGCGTAAACAGTGGCAGCTTTCATTCAGCTGCCTCGAGCGCCGTAAGAAGTCATAAGTCTTATCGGTTATTATCGTCGGTTGCTGGCGATATCACCAACAATCAAATTTCAATTAGTTCGGCTCGTACGGTGGATTCTCAAGTGTTTCATGCCGGTGTTGGTGCTGTTGTTGGTACGCTGATTGATGATTACCTGGTTGGAGGATCATTGGTATGTTAGCTAATGTTGTTGTAGTTGTTGGCTCGATTTATTTATACCTTTACGGCTTTTTGTTGTCGTTATTGTTGTTGTTTGGGTGCGGGGGCTAATGCTAAATTAAAATTTTTGAAATTATAACAGCAATATTAATTATAAATCAAGCGCAAATTGCACTTTAAGCGACACTGTCCCCACCAACTAATCTTATCAAATGCGATTTATGCGATTTAATTTATATAATGGCTGTGTTTTCGTAATTAAAATATTAGAAATTGCTGCTGCTGACTTTGTATTTGCGGCACAAGTGTTGGCCTACGTGAGGCTTCTTAGGGAAACATCATTTTTATGGCGTAATCACATGGCGAAATACCGTTCAAATTGCGTACAGTTAATATATATAGCAAACACTCATGCACGATAAAACCGATTAATGCCAATAGAGGTCATATTAAGCTAATGTTGTAGTTCTTAAATTACTTTCTTCCTTTCTTTTTCAAGTGGCTTGTGAGGTACGACGGCCTTTAGCGCTCCATATACATAGTACACATACCAGATCATATAATAAAGGTATGTGTTTATACATACATATGTATAAATATTGATATGTATGTATATGTATGTATAGTACATATGTATGTACTATATATAACATTCATTCACATTTTCGAAGCATATTATTTCACAGTTTTGACAGTTTAATGATGCGTTTAATTTCGATTAAATTCCTATAACGCGTGTAATCTCTGTTAAAAAATGTAAACTCACTTATGTGACCAATTTTGGGTAATTCCCTGCAAGATAGTCTTATATTTATAACCCATTTCCTGTTGAAATTTTTAGCTGCAGAATTATTATATTGTAACAAAAAAGTACCCAGAAATTAAAATTAAATTTAAATGATATTTAAAACCCTTCACAGGTGCATTTCTTTTAGTAACCATGTGTTCAGTTTGTACGGAAGCTATATGCTATAGTAATCCGATCTGAACAATTTTTTCGGAGATTATATTATTACCTTAAGCAGTAATCCATGTCAAATTTCGTTAAGATACCACGTCAAATGTGAAAGTTTTCCATGCAAGCCCTTGATTCCGATCGTTCAGTTTGTATGGCAGCTGTAGGCAGATCAGTATATCTGATTTCGGCCATTCCGACAAATGAGCAGCTTCTTGAAGAGAAAATGACGTTTGCAAAATTTCAAAAGGATATCTTAAAAACTAAGAGACTAGTTCGTATATATACAGACGGACACGCTTAAATCGACTCAGCTCAACATACTGATCATTTATATATGTATCTATATACTTTATAGGGTCTCCGACGCTTCTTTCTGGGTGTTACAAACATCGTGACAAACTTAATATACCCTGTTTAGGGTATAAAAATATTTATTGACAATGGTAAGAAGTCAAATTGACTGAAGGTAATCGTAGTACATAAATAAATGCGCATATAGTAGTATATGTATGTATGTACATATGTATATGGTATATGCGACTTATGCCTGTTGTTCTTCACATTAAATGGATTTTCCGAAATTTACGAAAACACACAAAACAGAAATAATTTAGCAAAATCAACACAATAAACAATATTAATCTTCATTAAAATGGAATTTCATTGAATTTATTATTGAACTGCGACTTGGTGGCGCCAAGCTACTTACTTACGACTGCAAACAAAACAATACATACATATGTACATACATACATACTTTCTTGTACATAACTTTCATATTGTTTACAATAAATTACTATAAGAAGCCAAGAAGCCGCATTTCACACAGTCTTCTATTTCGTGTCTGAGCAGACCATTAAATATCTGCTCCTTCTTCAATTCCAACTTTTTTGCTTCGCCATTTTTTATTTATTCGCCTTCGCACTTCACTTGGCAATAATTTGAGTGTAAATAAAAATGAAAATTTTTATTATTTTAATATTTTATTGAAATGTTGTTTAACTACCGTGCAATTTAGCGGCTGTTGAGTGATTGGACTGAATGCCAGGCGCCCGCACACTCCGCTTTGACGCCCACTCGAGAGCCAGCCAATAAACACAGACACACACACACACAAGCACACAATGTGGCAGTCCGCAAGGTAAATAGCGCTATTTTGTGGAGAGTTAATACTAACGGTTAAATATGGTGGCGCGGCAGCAGCATACCAACCGCGACGCGGCGTCTTGCAGCTGACATTCCAGCAGCGCTGGCAGTTCTATAAATGTAGTGTAAATATTTTAGCTTAAAATACGGTCGCGGCTTAATAGCGCAGGTGTGGTTGTTGTTACTATGGCATAGAGAGACATCAGCCATCGTCGTTGTGGTCGCTTCTACACCTTTTTGGCGAAGTTCGATTTGAAGTCCCTACCGGATTTACTCGTAAATACCACACCAACTCAAAAGCGAAAACGCTAATGGGTAAACACGAGCTTCACACACACACACACATACAGGCGTTCATATAAGCATACAAACTTCGCTTAAAATGCTGGTCGTACAGCTAGCTGTCTTCTTATTTCTCCTTTCTGGCTACAGCGAGTTACTTACCAAGTACAAATATTTCACCGCTAAGTAGTTGGAATCTTGTGTGCTCAAGCGTGGTTTTTGTAATCATTTCTGGTATTTGGTAATTGCCATTCCTGGCATGCCTTAGCGCTAAATGCATTAATAGCTTTAATTTAAAGATTTTTTGTAAGACACGTTTAATTGAAACTGGGTTTTTGGGATTATGCAAATTTTTTGCTGAAAATTTCTTTTTTCCGTGTCAATGTCTTTCTTTTACAATATTCATTATGAATCCATCACCTCTGAATATATAATAATATTTTAAGTGTCCAATCTACAACAGAGGATCGACACATACCACCTCTTCGTCGATTTCAAAACGTCTTTTGACAGCTTGCAAAGCAGCTGCGTTTATGCCGCTATGTCTGAACATACTATCCCCCTAATACCGATGTGTAAGCTGACGTTGAACAATACCAAAAGCTCTGTTAGGATCGGGAGGGACCTCTCCGAGCCGTCCGATACCAAACAAGGTTTCAGACAAGGCAACTTCCTATCGTCTGACTTCTTCAATCTACTCTTGGAGAAAATAATTCTAGCTGCAGAACTAAATATAGAAAATATCATCTTCTATAAGAGTGTACAGCTGCTGGATTACGCCGATGATATCGATATCATTGGCCTCAACAAACGCGCCGTTAGTTCTGCTTTCTGCAGACTGTAAAAGGAAGCGAAGCAAATGGGTCTGGTAATGAACGAGAGCAAGACGAAATATCTCCTGTCATCAAACAAACAGTCGTCGCACTCGTGACTAGGCTCCCACGCCCTGATAGAAAGGTTCTGGGGAAAATTTATGGTCCTTCGCCCATAGGAAACGGCGAGTATCGCATTCGATGGAACGATGAGCTGTACGAGATATACGATGACATTGACATAGCAGTTCAGCGATTTCAGAGACAGATGCTACGCTGGCTAGGTCATGTTAACCGAATGGACGAAAACATTCTAGCTCTGAAAGTATTCGGCACAGTACCCGTCGAGGGCAACAGATTACCTCAACTCCGTTGGAAAGATCAGGTAGAGAAGGACCTGGCTACACTTGGAATCTCCAATTGGCGCCAATCAACGAGAAGAAAGAACGACTGGCGTAAGCGGTGTCTGCGTCAATAAAGAAGAAGAAGATGGGATATGGCCGACAACCCACAGAATAATCGAATGCTGTCAAAAATCTGTCCAGAGGTTACTAATAACCAAATTCCCGAACTTGACCTGAGATCATTTGTAGATAGTACTCTGCAACATTCTGCCCTAATTTTAATTATTTCAAGTCTGGTGACTTTTATCGTTCACAGAAATGGAGTTGCCATTAGAATTTTTGAAACAAAAATTGGTTATGACATGCAAGGCTTTAAAATCCGAGATACTGCCCTATGACTATTATCCATCCTTAAACATATTTCTTCGTGAAATATAATTATTCTTATAAATTATATTTGGTGATTTAGTCAACATCGACTTGGGAAATGAAATTATTCTCATGATTTCGCGTTGGAGTGCTGTAGCTCTAATAAAACCACACCAAGGTCGTTCCATTTTTCATTTGATAATAAGTAACCAGGAGAACTGAAACATATTGATAAAGAAATTCTGCCAGAATAGAATAGAAAAGAAAGTTATTGAAGTACGCACTTCGATCTATGGTCTATGGTGCACTCTCATCTTTCACAAGGACTCAACCAAGTCCGGCATTCTTATAAATACGAGGTTCGTGTTAGATGCTAGGATGTCGATGCGTTCCCTGCTATGATATGTAGTTCTCAGAACCTTGCTCCTGCGTGAACAGATTGATACACACTCCACAAGCAGATGCTCCATAGTTTTAGGTTTCATCTAAAGGAATCTATACATTACAGCTGAGATTAAGGCCTCATTAGATAGGGGTCTCTTGAGCTTGCAATGGGCTGGTGTATATTAAGACTTTTTCATACAATTTTCAGGCTTCTCTTTAAATAAGAAAAACTCTCCTAATACTTTGAGAAAATCACTTTCGCAGAGCTCATAACATCAACTCATATATTTATTTACAATATACATACATATGTTAGGGTGTTTCTGTGCGCCAAAGTATTCGCTTGATCTTCAATGGCGTGGCGTTGATGACACCGGCAAAGATCAAACTGACAATACCGTTTCCCATGTCAATAAAAACGCATTTATGTATATGTGTGTATACCTGTGTATAGGTATAGGCGACGGCTTCAAAGGCAACGACACTGGCTGCCATTGCCATTACCGTCTTTGCTTGCCGTCGCCGGTGGATGCCGCTTGTCGGCACAGTTTACTTTAAACGGTAGCTTAACAGTTGCTAATGGCACAATTAAGCGCTGCTTATTTGCATAATTGAGGTGAAGTTTGATTTCTGTTTGCATTTAAGATTTTAAAATGATTTACAAACATTTCGAGAATGTGGACAATTATTTAATGGCGTTGTCCAAATAAATATCCACTCTGATGTCTTCATTAAAATTTTTGTGCATATACACGCACACATACATACTTATGTTATGTTTAATAATATCGAAAATATCGCTTTAGTTGAACCGAACGCCTGCTGCTCGGCGGGTAAGAAATTGATCTCCCATGTCACTGTCGACTTCGAAGTCGTAGAGAATTTCGTTTATCTTGGGACCAGCATTAACACCAACAACAACGTCAGCCTAATCCTAAGTCCAACGTAGAATAACTCTTGTCAACAGGTGCTACTTCGGACTGAGTTAGCAATTGAGAAGTAAAGTGCTTTCTCGATGAAGAATGACCAAATACTACAAGTCTCTCATCATCCCCGTTCTGCTTTATGGTGCAGAGGCATATACGATGACAACATCTGATTAGTCGACGTTACGAGTTTTCGAGAGAAAGGATCTACGGAAGATTTATGGGCCTTTGCGCATTGGCTTCGGAGTATACCGCATTCGAGAGAACAATGAGCTGTACTAAATATACAACGACATTTACATAGCTCAGCGAATTAAGAGACAGCGGCTACGCTGCCTAGGTCATGTCGTCCGAATGGATGAAAACACTCCAGCTCTGAAACAATTCGACACAGTACCCGACGGGGGAAGTAGGGGAAGAGTAAGACTTCGCCTACGTTGAAAGGACCAGGTGGAGAAGGACTTGGCTGCACTTGGAATCTCAACATCAACTGATGATCAAAACGTCAATAAAATAAATGAATTGGTACTTGAGAATTGACGATTAACAGTCAGAGTTCTTACTGGCATTGTTGGAATATCGAGAGGTTCAGTGAAGACCGTTTTAGATAATCATTTGAGCCTAAGAAAAGTGAAAGTACGATTGGTTACAAAATCACTAAAGTTTTTCAGAAAAAAAATAGCGTCGCGTTAACATTTGTGAAAAAATGCTTTCCGACTACCGGAATGTCATGATACATATTGTTACTAGCGACGACTCTTGGATCTATGCTTACGACTCGGAAACAGACCATCAATCGGCCGAATTTCGTGGCAAAGGTGAGCAGAAGCCGAAAACCCCGTCAAAGCAGGTCCAAAATCAAGGTTATGTTGACAGTTTTCTTCGATTATCGAGGTGTGCTCAACTGCGAATTTCTTCCGACCATTTTCGTGAAGCTATTTGTAAAACGAGGTCAGAATTAGGAGCCGATAACTCTTGGTTTTGGACCACGACGATGCACCGTCGCATACTGCATTGATTCTTCGTGAGTTTTTCGACAAATTTTGAACCTGTATTGCGCCGTTACCACCGTATTCGCCTGATTTAGCTCCTTGTGACTTCTGGCTATTCAGGAAACTCAAGCGACCGCTTCGGGGAAATCGTTTTGAGTAATTTGAAGACATTAAACGTGAATCAACTGTTTTTTTTTTTTTTTTTTTTTGGATTTGAGATAGTAATTAGCAGAAAAGTTTTTCGAACCGTCAAACACAAAAGTTTTCTATAACCATGTTCCTTTGGGAGGCTCTTGTGCGCTACCGACGAACTTTAAAGTTAACTGAATCAACGCATCTCCTCTCTAATTGGTTCTTAAATCTTTCTTAAACATGGCTCCAGTTTGAGAACACTTTTAATTTTACGGGTTTCAAAAAATTTAATTTTTTTATTGACTTATAAAATTCAAAAGCTCCTCTAGCATATTGCCCTAAGTTTTCAAGTTGACCGGAGTAATAGTTTCGGAGATACAGCCTTGAGAACTTGTGCGCTCGAGGCTAGCTAGGCTAAGTGCGCCGTCTTTAAACGCGTTTTTTCGGAGCTGTGTTTTCGAAGTCGGTTGGCAAGATTTCTCGAGAACTACTGAACAGATCTTCATGAACTTTGTACAGGCCTTTGAGATACAAATCTTAAAAACTTGGACAAGTGATTTTTTTTCGATTACAACTATTTAAAAAAATGTCGGCAACTTTTCACATAAATTTTTAATTTTTTTGTAAAAATGTTCGCCAAAAATCAAATTTTCGGATTTTTTTCCTTTGTCCAATTTCTAAGTTAAGGTTTTAATTAAAACACGACTTTTTTTTAGATGATCCTGTAAGCAGTTATGGTGCCAACGCGGGCGCATCATTATTCCCAGGGGTCACGGGAAATGGCGTCGCAATGGCCGGGTTTAAAATATTTTATTCCAAAAATTTCAGCATTTTTTTGTTAATAGTGTATGTTTGTAACAATAAAAAATTCTAACAAAATATTTCATTTTTATATGAGAAAAAAATTGTTAAAAAATGGTTGTTTTATACCCGAGGAAACCCATGAAAATCCGTCAGAGAACTGCGAACGGTTTATGATCACCATTTTTATAATAAAAATACACGCGGAGTTTTGACATACCTTTATATAACCGCTATTCGAAAGAATTGCGTCTATAATTTTAGACTGCAGCTCAGCGGTATTTAGAAGCCTCCACACGACAAGTGGCAGTCACGCACTTCGTCCACTCGACCAGCGTGATGGCATTTTGAATAAAAAATAGATAAATATATCAGGCTTTTGAAGTAAGCTTATTGAATTTCATAAGGATATACATATGTATACATACATATGTATACCGAGAACACTTCACAAACAATTTAAAGTTATGAAAATTAACATGTAACGACTTGAAAATCCAAGCGACTTAATTTATAACTAATTGTCATATGACCACAATTAAGCACACAATTTAGTTAAGGTACTTAAGTGCGGACTTAAGTAGTTAGAGCACATTGGCAAGCATGCAACCAACGTGAATCTTAAGTGCAGCTATGCACCTGCATGTGGCTGTGTGTATGTGTGTGTGTGTGGGTGAAGCGAGGGGGTGTTAAGCGTTTGGCGCATTTAGTTGGCGCGCCGTGTGTTAAGTATGGCTGTTCGTCGATAGCGAATTTCTGCCATGAGTGGACTATAATTCAAGCTGCCGCGAGCGTAAGCAGTAATTGAATAATAACTGTGCTTAAATATATTTATAATTGTTGACAACATTCGCCTACACAGTGATCTTCGCATTGCCGAGCTTTACGAGCTCATATCACCCACATACTCGAGGCGATAAAAATACGCCATGAAATAAAAAAACACATCACGGGTGCTCAACTAAAGTAAGAGACACACACATTGCTTGGACTGTACGTAATACTGGTAGCGTGTTATTTACGGACTTAACTTCGGCGAGCCTCCAACAACACAAAAAATAAAGCTCTTCCAAGCAGCGATAACCTTTGCTGTGCGAAAAAGTCAATATTTGAAATTAGTTTAGCCACCCGCCATAAAAGGAAATATATAACTTTATCTGCCATAATTATTTATTACATTAGCCCACACACACACACTACGACAAACTGAAGTTGACTATACCCTGTAGTAAATTGAGTTGGTTGCAAGCCGCAGAGCACTAGTCCTCTTCGATTCGGCTTCGATATACCACTATGAGCAGAAAATAGTAAGACTTTGTTCATAATTTTAAAATTCTGAATTTTTTCTTCAAAATCAAATGTATGTCGTCCCCCTTAAAGTAATCGCCCTAGAACCCAATACACTTATGCCAACGGTGTTTCCAATACTCGAAACAGTTATTAAAGTCAATTTCCAAAATAGCCTTCAATGCATTTAGCGATTCACGTTTAATGTCTTCACTTGACTCGAAACGATTTCCCCGGAGCAGTCGTTTGAGTTTGCTGAATAGCCAGCAGTCACACGGAGCTAAATCAGGCGAATACGGTGTTTGTGGCACGATATTGGTTGAAAATTTGGCGAAAAACTCAGGAAGAATCAATGCAGTATGCGACGGTGTATTATCCTGGATCAAAAACCAAGAGTTAACGGCCCCTAATTCCGACCTCTTTTTACGAATAGCTTCGCGCAAACGACGCAGAACACTCAAATAGTATTCCTTGTTGACAGTTTGAGCGGTCGGAAGGAGTTCGGAGTGCACCACACCTCGATAATCGAAGAAAACTGTCAACATAACCTTAATATTGGACCTGCTTTGACGTGATTTTTTCGGCTTCCGCTCACCTTTGCCACGATATTCGGTCGAATGATCGTCTGTTTCCGGTTCGCAACATAGATCTAAGGCCATCGCCAGTAATAATACGTTTCATGACATCCTGATAGTCGGAAAGCATTGTTTCGCAGACATTAACGCGACGCTGTTTTTCATGAGTGATTATGAAACGAATCGTGCTTTCACTTTTCTTAGGCCCAAGTGATCTTTCAAAATGTTTTTCACTGATCCTTCCGCTATTCCAACGATGGCAGTGAGATCTCCGACTATTAATCGTCGATCCTCAAGTACCAATTCCTTTATTTTATTGACCTTAATACCAGAAGACACACAGAAAGAGGTAAATTTGATTCTGCGGCATGACAATGCTCAGTCTCATGCTTCCAAACCCGTTAAAATCGTCACCTAAAATTTATCATTATACAAAATAGAGATCTCAAATTTCGATCTCAAATATAATCAAGTCCCAAAGTAAACGGAGCTAAAAATCTATTGACGCATTAACAAATATATTGGAAGAAGTTCATCAATTTGACACCAGTTTGAAGTCTTTACTTTGCTGACAGTGCCTCTTTTTAACGCTGGGTTCAAGTGTGGCCGAATGCGCCTTTATAGTATGTGTAAATACAGTAATATGCCGGAGCAAGTAATATATAATTCTCTTGACTTATTAAATTTTTGCGTTTATTTATTTTTCAAATTGTTACACCATGGGCTCCAATAATTAATTGTCCTATTGATAATTGAAAAAGTTCTTATCAGGCAATAAACTAGCGTAACAACAACAACAACTCCATTACCGTAATACCAGTGAGCTGTATAATCAAAATAAGCCCAGAAAGAAGTTGATGTGAAAATTCGGTAGCTACTAAATACATACGTACATATGTACAAGGAATATATACATATACATATGTAGATATGTCCAAATATATTATAAAAATGTTCTATAGGATTTATTCACACCTTAGCTTTCGTTGAAATACTCTAATTATTTAGAGCACTTTAGGTTTGTGAGTAAAAACTCGAAGCAAGAAATTAATACATTAAACTTATTCTCGAGGGAGGAGGGAAGGGAAGAGTATCAAGAAAATACCCAGTAATACTTCGACCCATTTTTATTAGTTTAGATGCATTCGAACATAGTCTTCTCCAAAGCTCAAATGTTAACTATTATTTGCAGGTGTCTCAGCTCTCTCAAGCACTGCAATGAGTGATATGGTCGGAAAATTTAATAAAGCTCTGGAAGACAGTTATGTATATGCTTCTAAGATCCCTAGAAGAATTTAATAACTTAGGGAAGCTAAGTTAGATTCCGATCATGTCTAGTTATCCAATGCCGAATTAAGACAAAAAATCGTTAATTTATAAAAGACATATGACATGTATATTATAATCCATGTTCTTCGATAGTTCTTTAACAATTCTAAAAATTTAGTCGCGATTTGACCTTCCATAATATACACCGGTATATCAGGCTTTTAAGATTTGGTCCAAAGATATAAGATAAGTAGGTAAGGATTGCACTGCGACCTTAGGTCTATTGGCTCTCTCCTAAATCACAAAGACTCACCTAGTCCCAGCATATTGATAAAGTCCAATATACTGCTAGGTATTTGGAAAAATGGATTCCAGGCTCTTTATTCTGCGTCTGCAGACTGCAGTCAATTAGCAGGTATTCTGGAGTTTCAGGCTCTTTGTAACAGAACCGGCAATTTGCACAAGAAGCTAGGCCCATACTATAGATATTAGTGCTTCTGAGAAAGAGTAATAGTCTAAACGATGAGCTTTAAACTCTTTGGAGAAAGTCTTTTTGAAGTTTCAAAACAAACGTTTTCGAAAAATTAAAGTTGCTCTTATTGAAATTTTCAAAACTAATTAATCGACAAGTGACCCCAGAACTTAAAGGAATATTTGGCATGATTATAGTTCTCTCGCTAAAGGCTAACAAATATGTATCTTAAACTATGAAAATAAAAATCCACATCAAACAATAAACATCCGTATACACACAAACTCGTTACTATCGAAAGACAACAACAGCTTCAGATGCTTCCTTCCATATTGTCATCTGCTCAAAAAAAGTGAGAGCAAACTATAAATTTAACGAAATTAAGAATCGATAGAAATGCTGGTAGAAAAGCTCATTGATGTGGCCGCTTGACCGCTGAAAGCCAGCCACTACAATCGAGTATTGGTACGAGTAGATAAGTGGCTTCCGGTGATGCCGCCAATATAAAGATTGTTCCGCTTGGGCAAGACCTTGAGCACTGGTCAGGTGGTCAAACAGTGGTCGACACTTACACAGGTTGAAGCTAATGCGCCGAGTGGTGATCAAAGCGCCAAACCGGCAATGCTGTCAACGGGCCAGCCAAGCGTTTATCATCCCACACACACAGCGGAGCTTAAAGAGAGTTAATACTTGCAATGAATTTGTATTTCATTATACAGGGACGTAGCAGTTATAAATTTTAAATCTCGATTAAAGCACTTAAACTTCTTGCTGGTCTTTATTAGGGCTTAAATTTGAAACTATGCAGAGAAGTACTGGCGTCTGGATTTGTACAGAGAGATTGAAGGACTCGGAAAGTGTGATTTCCGTGTGCTTAATTAGCGCCTTAAAAGCTTCAAAATTTAAGCTCATCCTCGAATTTAGAATCCCATTTTCCCCGAACGCAATCATAAGTTCAGCTAAAATCCATTAACCCTCCCATAATTTTTCACCACTAAGCACATATGAAGTAATTTCTACGTACTTACTTATAGTCAATTGTATATGTGAGTAGCCTCGATTTCTTGCAGATGTCTGCTACCGTCTTGATTTGATCACTCGCGTCGCACGCAACAAACAAACAAACTCCGGTAGCATCTCATATATGTACATATTGACAACCTCTTCCTACAGCTCTTTGGGTTCGGATTACTTTAGGCAAGGCTTGTTCATTTGAAGTTGTGCAAATATTAAATATTTGTGTTGGCATCATCATTCGTCACCTTCTGCAGTTAATGATCGTTGTGACACTCGGTTAATGGTTTCAACGTTGCATTCTTATAACTGCGTTTATATGTACACTCCTATATGTGTATATATGTATATATGCATGTGAACATGTATAGATATGAGTTATTTTCTTACTCTGGATATAGAATTATTTAGTTGGGCTACTAGGTGATCAAAGCCATGAATCATTTCTTCGTGGAAGGTACGGCTTCTGTTATTTTGAACTGGAATTGCGCCTGGAGTTGCTTTAACTGGAATTAGTTATGAAAAGTTTCAGCATATATTAATATTGATTGATATATGTATATATATCAGATCCACTTCGATTCAAATTTGAATGTGAGAACAAAATTAATGCGGTCATACCTCTGTACGCCGCCAAAGCAAAGCTTCTAAACTCAAAGCGCTGTTTGTATACAATTTCAAATATCCACATGTGGACTTCTTCCGCTTTAGTGCTCAACGGTTATTGTTGTTTTTATTGCATTAATATTATATAGAATCCTCAAGATGGCGCAGTGCTCGGCAACGACCGACGCACCGCGACAAAGCAATGCCAGCTACAGCCGTAGGATTTTGCAAATTATTAAATTAATACAACTATGTATGAACAACTAAAAATAAAAATAAATAAAATAATATTTTATACCATTACAACTAAAACAAAACATCCAATATTTATATGAAACAACGCAATTTGCGCTTACGCTTGGTTTCCCACACAGCCCGTACAGTCCATAAATTAAGTAGCACAATTTTACTCCCAGTACGTGAAACAATCTGCCGCTTATTTCCTGCGAACTAAAAACGATCAAATGCTATTTGTTTATATATTTCCACAGGTTCTTTAAAAATATCTGACATTTAATTATTCAAATAAAAAAATAAGCTGTTTCCTATTCTCCTTCTTTCTGTCACTTTAATTCACAATACCGCCTGTTAGCCTTTTCTTCATTCACAATCAGTACAAACAGCTGTTTTGCATTCATATGTTACTTACGGATGTCACTTGGACTATACCAAAAATAAGTAAAGAGTCGATAACTGAGCGTATTTGACGTAAATTTTCATACATAGTAAATTGCACGTAATAACATTTTTAAAGTTCTTAATAAATAAATAAGTGTTGTTCTTTCATCGACTTAATTACACAATTGTTAAAAGCTAGACTACGTTAATAGTCCATGATAAGCATTGATGAAATAATAATAAAATCGATAACTCTTCTTTATCACTAACTTCTCTGAAATATACACTGTTTTGTATATGTCATCAATAAGAATAAACAAATTGGAATTTTTGCATAAATAAACATGTCAACGTTCTACTTCGTCATCGTTGGACACAATGATAATCCTATATTTGAAATGGAGCTTAGCACAGTCAATAAAGAGTTGCGTGTAAGTATCTGACGGTATATGCTACACCTGCCACCAGTATCCCTCCCTAAAGACATTAAATTATTGCAGAAAGAAGACAGTCGTCACTTGAGCCAATTCATTGCACATGCCGCGTTAGATCTAGTAGACGAACACAAGTGGAGAACGCCCAATATGCAGCTCAAGTCCATCGATAGGTTTAATCAATGGTTCGTGTCCGCATTCGTCACCGCCAGCCAGATACGCTTCATCATTGTGCATGACAACAAAAATGATGATGGCATCAAAAATTTCTTTAATGAAATGTACGAAACATATATTAAGCATTCCATGAACTCATTTTATAAAATCAATACGCCCATCAAATCGCCTGTTTTCGAAAAGAAAGCACAGCTTTTCGGGCGTAAATTTTTGCTATCATTATAATCGTTGTATAGTTTAATAAATGTAGAAGCATATTATTTATAAGTATTTAGAGGTGTATTATTTTCCGAGTTATATAAAGATTTTTAGCTATGTAGAAAATTAAATTGCTTATTTGTTATTAATTAACCGTTCTACATTGATGGAATGGATCCGTATTTTTATATCTTGAGTAGGGTATATTAAGTTTGCCATGAAGTTTTTTAACAACTAGAAGAAAAAGTCGAGATTTAGCTATGTTCGTCTGTCTAAACGTTGTTGTTGTTGTAGTGGCAGAAAACCTAAAGTAATTTCGAGTAATCATGCTGAACTGACAGTCCTTGGCCGGATAAAAATCTGTCTCTCTGTATAAACGCAAGTTTTTGATATAATTAGGAATATTTTATGTTGCTCCAACGGTGTGCTCTTGAATTTTGATGTTTTGTTATTATTGTAGCAGCATAAAACATTCCTGAAGCAATTTCGAAACATGGTGCTGAGTTGACAGTCCTTGGCCAGAAAAAAATCTGTGCCCGTTCCGGTTATTTAGAACCAACTGTCGTGAGAACGGTGATGTAGATAGGTTTCTTGAGTATGTGTGATTTCTTTTTACCTACAGTTGAGTTAAGTAACAGGCATGGATCCGATTTTCTCTCCGCAATTTTAGTGTGAACTCAACGGAATATTTTCTAAACAACAATAACCGCGTTATAAGTTAAAAATGCTTAACAATAACACACTTATATACAAAATAATTTAGAACCGCACACTGCTTGGATATATGATTTGGAACTATCAATTTATCTCTGCTGCCATCACAATTCTATACTAATTTTTGCACAATTTTTTAGATAACGTTTTTTTCAAGATTTTTCCTACACCTTCAACAAATTTACAAAATTAACTTTAAATTTATTTGCAAAGAAATTTTCCAAATAGAACATTTCATCTTATGGCTGAGATTTAGCTATTTCAGCTTCTTAACGGGATGACTCACGATAAGACTTGACCAAAGAACATTGACTGCATTTAAGGAATATTCGCCCACAAATACAACAACTTCATGAATTAATGAATTTATTGTATTATACCAGCTGATCAAAGAATGGCATTACCATTTAAAAGACACAAAATCAATTCAGTTTAGTATTAATGAAATATTTATTGTTGCACTTCATCATGTGGAATACATTGAACATCTAATGCAAATGTTTACGTTTTAAAGGAAACTTACAATTACATATATGTATACAAAGAAAGAAATAAGACATTTATTCTTCATTAGAATTAAAAATATTTTTCAAATACTTTCTCATTGGAGTGATTCTTAAGAAAATTTTTGTAATTCAATTTCAGAAAAGGATACAACAAAAGCGCACTACTTGCATTTACAAAAACAAAAAAAACTATGCTTAATCATCAATTTTATTATTATTCTCTTTTTCTTTTCATTATTAATTCTTAGCATTTCTTGCCTGTTATCGTCCTTTGCTTTAAATTCTAAGATATTTATTTATACATCACGTAAATTTATCATTGCTTAACATCAAATACAATTTATCATTTATTAGTTTTAGTCAAAAAAATAAAAATACAATAACGAAAAAGAAAAATTCATTTGCACACACTATTTATGTATTTATGTGAATGCGCGCCGCCTAAACACCAGTGTGTGTGCTGCACTACTCTAACTGCATAGCAAAATGTTAAATTAGAAATTGCAACTTTCTAGCGATTAAATCTACAAATTATGCATACATTTGTTTTTTAGTACACACGTCTGTTGTGTTCAAAGAGTTTATATATTGTACGTATGTATATATACAAATATATACGCATGTAGCTATACACAACTGAATATATATATATATTTCTTTATATATAGTTAAATATAAATGAAACTTAACTGTGTATCAGTAAATGTTTATACACAACATACAAACATACATTTTTGGTGGTTTCTAAAACCGTTTCGAGCTTTCACAAATACATACTATCAAATAAAGCGCGAACATATGTATATATAGTGTACGTGTATGTGTCAAAGAATTCAAAATTGCAATTTACCATTCGAAATTTTATTTAACCCCGGACATTTAAGTTCGAAATCAAGTGTACACGCACTAAATATGTATATAGCGACACTCTCATGTGTATATATGTATGTATATACACGGCGTATGCGTAAAAATCGTGGATTTACGTCAACGTATTGCATTTATTTACAGAGATTTTCGTTTCCGGCGCACACGATACTACTTGGACTTCTTCCCCGTAACGGCATGCCGCTTCTGTTGAATCTTATCTTTGAGATTTTTTATTAAGCTTTCAATATCTTCCACATTGTAAGCGTATATGAGTTTGCACTGTTTCGCCTGTATATTGCCATTATTTAAATTCTTCAATGCATGTTGCAAGCAATAGACATTGCCCTCTTCCGTTTTCACCATTGAGATATACAAATTAGCGCGACACAAGTCGCACTCACTTTCAATGGATTTATGCGGTGGTTGCTGCTTCTTAGCCTTGGAACCTTTCTCGTTGCCCACCTTCTCGGTGGACGTAACGCCAGCAGCCTGCAAATGATAATAAAGT
Organism: Bactrocera neohumeralis; assembly: GCF_024586455.1. NCBI lineage: Eukaryota > Metazoa > Arthropoda > Insecta > Diptera > Tephritidae > Bactrocera > Bactrocera neohumeralis. Next base: position 22,861,671 of record NC_065923.1, read on the forward strand.
GTGTTATTTTCTTTTTAGAGAAAGCAAATATTGGTTATACCTTAAGCTGCTCCCGCGCGGCCAACTCCTTCTCGTATACTTCCTGCAGCATGGGCAGCATTTGTTGGAGGGTGTCGGAGGTCACACGCTGATCATAACCCAATGCGAAAAGTAGTTGCTCCAAAGAGAACATAGCGGGTTCGCAGCTATCATGAATGTCCTTTAAGAAAGAATAATATTACATTAAATAAAATTTTAATAATTATTTAATATTTATATAAAACAATAAACAACTTTAACTTCGGTTGCACTTTAGCTATATTTGGTGTTACAAACTTCGTGGCAAACTTAATATACCCTGTTGTGGGTATAAATACTAAAAACAAAAAAACAAAATGTTATGGGTTACTTACTCTAAAATCATCTTTAGCCAAATCCAGCCAAGACGTCGTGGCGAAGTAAACACTCTCGGACACCACATAGCCCGTGGCCAAGCTCGAGGTGTAGGCACGTGGAAATACAACAATAAACTCGCCCGGTTTCTGTTCGATGCGACATAGCGACACGCCGCGATCGGTGAGCATGTGAGGTGGAACCATAACCGTGTCACAAGGCAGCCAAATAGTCTTATTTTGACAGTGTGTGGGAATGAGCGAAGTAAGTGCTGATCGGAAATTGGCGCTCTGGTCATCTGGAATGCCGTACCACAGTTTTGAGGCGCCTGTATGTAAGTATTCAATCCAGGAGAGCCCATGTGGATCGCGGTACCAGCAGCACGCAGAGAACAACATGCCTACATGCAGAGTCGGTACTGTTACGCCCATTACAGGACCAAGCGAGCGCAATACCGATCCGGGATTATTCGTTAGCACTTTAAGGTTCCACGGGTGGCGCGCATAATTTGAACCTTTACTTTTTGGTCCCGGACTGGGGAAACCATAACCCCAACCGGAGGAATCTATAGAACCAGAATGCACACAAACATGACTGTCACGCACGGCTACATGACGCCAAAACTCAGCCTCAACCTCATTGACAATCGGTTCGGTATTCTTGAACCACAGCGCCATTGTATTGCGTGCAATGCGATAAAATTGACTAAGCGGCATGCTGCGCCCTTTCACAATGCACTCCATCGACACACCGTCCACTTCCTCTTCGGATTCTTCATCGTCCTCTGAGGAAACATCGTCTTCTTCATTCGACACACTCTCCGTATTCACAAAACGATCGGCATTACGTCGGGCACGCGCCTCACGTTTCGCCCAATCCGCTTCGACTTCGTCGAATAACTTTTGGCGTTCGGCTGGCGATAAGGTATCGTAAGGTAGCAAATACTTGCAGTATATATCATCAAGTTTCGTAACACGATCTTGTGCCAACTTCGGAATGCACATCTCTTCGGCTACACGCGCCCATTTCTTCTTCTCAATCACCTCCTTCAAGCCGCCCAGCTCCTGTACGGTGTGATAGAGACGCGGCAGATCAACTTCCATGCCGCCAATCCATGGTGGATGATTCATAACGATACTCTGTGTGGCGAGATATTTTTTAATTGCACTTAGCTCCTTGGCGCTGGGTCCCCAGCGATGAAGCATCTTATGTACGTATTGATTGTATGCTGTGAAACGCATCTCGTCCGATATGCGACACTCGGGTTTGAACGTGGCCGGTGGTATTATTTTACAAATACCGAAACGCGCAGCAATTGGTGTGATGCGTTCAATGAAATCAATGGGATCGGCAAACTCTTTTTCCGTTGGTCGAAAGATTGGCGCCTCCACCATTTGCGTTGGATCATCGTGACGCGGAAATGCTGTGTTGTTGGACATTTTAATGGGTGTGTCATCTTTGAATTTCTTATTCGTGCCATGTACGCTTGGACCGGGACCAGCCCCGCCAATACGTGATTTAGCCGAACCTGAGAAAAGCGAAGAGTTTGAGTTGACACGCACTAACGGACCACCGACTGACGTACTGGCAGCATTAGCCGCAGCTGCCGATGTGGATGGTTGGTTGCTAGCGTCTGCGCCAGCTTTGAATCTGGGCTGCACAGTGCCAATTGGTACATTTTTCAAACTATTCGAAGATGATTTATCAGCGTTTGTTGTTGACACCTCGGAGCTGTTTGGTTGTGTAGTGTTCGCTTTCTCGGCCTTTTTTGTGTCACCTTCGGCGGTGTTCTTTGCTGCTGTCGCCAAAGCTGACGATATTGTTTGTGTACTTGGTATCAAAGTTTTCACAATGTCCGCCACGTTCATGGACTCCGGCAACGGTTTAGAATTGGAGCCCATTTGCGCTTTTGTCACCAAAGTGGCATGCATTATAACCTTTTGGTTCGGCCCATCGGGTCCCTCACGTCCCAATTTCACTGCAACACCTTGTATGCCACCTTCGCCATCACCGCCGGCGCCAATACCTTGCAGTGGTATGTAAAATGTGTGGCCCTCCTCGTCGGAGTCTGCATCATTATTTGCGGTTTCCTGCTTCTTGCCGGTTTTCGCAGATTTCGCAGCGTTAGCTTTATTGCTAACACCAGGCTTTTCCGAATCTAAGCTCACTTTAACGAGCTTACAATTCTCCGACGGACTTAATGTCAAGGAAACGGAACTATTTTGCGTCTTCCCAGCGACGTCCTTGTTAGGCTTGTCGCTGGAGGCTGTTGGTGTTGCGGCTGCAGCACCCGTCGACGTGCGTTTCTTACCCGGCGAAGCTTTGCTTGTTGTTGTCGGTGTGTTTGGTGTGGACTCCTCATTTTGCGAGTCGCGTCCGCTCTGCCGTCTAAAAGCTGGCGTTGTTTGTGGCAGCTTGTTGCCATCGACTTCATCGTCGTCCTTATCGAAGGAATATATGGATTTCTCGTTATCCGCAGAAAAAGCGCCGTATGAAAATGGCGCACACTTCTTGTGACTTGTTGTTGTGGTTTCTTTGAGTTCAATTTGTTTTTGCTGATTCTTCTGATTGTAGACAGGCGTTCGTTTCGGCGTTTTTGCTGCGGTGGAAGCGCTGAGCGATGGCGTATTTAGCACAGGTTTAACTGGCGTCGTGTTCTTCTCGTCTGTCACTGTCGGTGGCACCATTGCGTTAGTGGTGGTGTTTTTCTTACGACTTTGCTTCGACGTCGGAGTAGTGTCCAACGCGGGTGCTTGAATAGTTGTAGGCGTTTGCGCTTGTACCTGCTTACCGGCAGCAGTTGTCTTGGAGTTCGCGCTGGAGCTTGTTGGCGTATCCTTTTCCTTTTCGTGCTTACTCTGTTTATTATCCTTGTTGGCCGTTTCGTTTATAGCCTTTTCTTCTTTGAGTTTCTTAACAGCTGACGTTTTCTTTTCGGCCTTCTCGGCACGTGTTGTTTTGACTGGCGTTGGTGTCTCGCTTCTGGCGTGCGCATTGCTGCTTGTTTTTGCACTAGCCTTTTGCGTGAGATTTATTGCTTGGCCACTTGTTCGCTCGTTTTCGTTGACAACGTCCATTGGACTAACGGTGTCCAGTATTTTGCCATCGTCTTTGCGGCTGCTCGTTGCAATAACAGGTGTGGCCTTTAGAGATGGTCCCTTCGCCGACCAGGCACTTTCACTTTTGCCCAGATCGCGTGTGGCCTTCGATGACGAACTGAACGATGTGCTCTCCTTGTCATCGCGTGTTGGTGGTGGCGTGGTGGCATAAAGATTCGGCCGCAGATTATCATCGAAATCATCGTCCAAGTCATCTTGTATCTCATCGGGGTTCGACGAACATTCAATTAGCCACTTTTGTATTTGCTCGTGCGTCATATTGACTTTTGCTTTGCGGCGCTCCTTGCTCGATAGCTGATCACCGATGTAGCCCTCGGTAGGCACTACGGGACCCAATACTGGTTTGTGTATAGAACCGCACTTACCCAGCGTACATTTGGTGTTGTCCGGCCCCGAGCTTTGCGCCAGACTTACGCTAGCTATACCAAATACTTTACCGGATTCCTCCTTGCTTGGCATGAGACTGGCTGTGAGTATGCTGCCGATTTCATCTTTTAAGGGATCGGCGGATGCAGTCGCCGCACCGGCTATAGCCGAGGTAGTTACACTGGTGCTTGCTGTTATAGCAACGGAGGTGCCGGCGCCGGGCATGTTCATTTTCGTTGCCAAAGAGGAATTGCCAAGTCCGCCTTTAGTAACGGGTGACAGTTCAAATTTCACTGGAGATGGTGATGGGAAATTATTGGTGCGCGGTAAAGTGGTGCGGTCGAATTTTGGTGTTAGAAAATTCGGATTTATTTTCGGTGAGGGATATGCTTCGATGGGTGGTGGATAAGTTGTTGGTGCGGCTGGGTACTTCAGCGGTGACTGTGGCGGTAACGGTGCCTGCAGATGTGGCGGCAATGCGGCATTGCTCGTGGGTGTTGGTGGTGCTGTGGGCGACTTAGCGTTGGGAAATGGATGTGCCGCTGGGCGTACATGTTGCGTGTGATAGTGTGGTGAAGCTGGTGGCAAATAAGTCGGTGTTTTATTGAAGCCGGCATTTAGGGCGATATTCACATTTGCGGCTGGCGGTGTCACCGAAGGTATTGCATAAGTCGCTGGCACATTTAATATTTTAGATGTTGGTATGGGTGATTTTTTTTCAATTGTCTTAAATGGACTTGGTACTTGTGGTATCGCACATTGTGCTACTGCTGCCGTTACCGGGGAAGCGCTTGTCACTGGTGTGGCGGTATTGAGCGGTGGTGTTGATACTGGTTTCGTGGTAATTGGTAACATCATTAATTGATTCGGTGGCACGAAGTTTTGTGTTGTACTGTCACATTTTCTTGAATCCGAATGCTCGGAATCTTTATCATTTGATTTGATATTTGCTTTTATCGCCAGCGGCTCGTCATCAGAATCACTGAAACTTTTCTCTAATTTGCGCTTGGTTTCGTTTAACTCTTTATTTAATAAAAAATCTTCATCATCGGTATCTGCTTTACTGATATCCGACTTCTGCTTACTACTCGTGGTGCTCTCTACTGTTGTGGGTATTTTCGTGATGGCCCCTTTCTTAACTAGCATGCCTTCGATTTCGCGTTTAATTGGCGCTTGTTTGGGTTGTTTGGGTGGACGGCCGCGTCTGGCGGTCGTTGGCTTCTCCACAGGAACTACTGGTTCCACTACGGTGGACTTTGGCGCCTCTTTTGGTGCAAGGGGCACCGCACTAACAGTTGCATTAGTATTGACGCCGGTAGCGGCATTCTTTTTCAACTCATTCTCCATTTTTTCCATTTCTTTTACATTGGGCCGATCCGGAAAACTGTTCAATGATAAGTCGTCATCTTCATCTTCGGCTAATTGTAGTTTATGCCCTATGATGCCCATATAAATTGCAGCTGCCTCTTTTGTTTTTCGTGAGGGTCGTGAAAATCTTGCATTTCCACTGGTCTCCTTTTCGTCTTCACCATTTTGTGCCGAGATCTCTGACTTTGATTTCTTGTTTGTTATTTGACGCACAGGCGATTGCTTCTTCGGCGATTGTGGTGCTGTTTCTTTCTCTAATTCGACCTCGTCTTCGATTTTCTTCTTTGCTATTCTCCCTCGGCCCCTGCCTTTAGCTTTTAGAGGCGCTTGTGGTTTTTCTTCCACTGCTACCTTTTCGTTGCCATTGGCTATAGGATTTGCTTCGATTTCTTCGGCTTCGGCTACTAACGTTTCTTGATTTTGTTCCGAGTTTGCTTTTTTTGGTGTAACTTTCTTAGCAAGCTTCCCAGCACGACCTCCGGCCTTCTTAGGTGAAACCTTCGGTCCCTTCTTGAGTTTTATAGATTTTGCCAAGGGTTGCTCGTCATCGGACGAAAAGTCAAAAACATTCATTTTATCTTTATTTTCGGTATTCACATCTTCATCTGCGTTTTTTATAGACTTCTTAGAATTTTTGTTCGCTGTTGAGCGTTGTGGAATATCGACTGAATCTTTAATTGACTTGTTATCGACATTTTCTAATTTCACATTATTCTCAACAACATGTTCGTCATCCGCTTCTTCGGTGTGTATCACTTTCACTGGTTCAAAAAAGGCTCGTTGCCTTGTCATACGTCCTGAGGGCTCAGGCGATGGTATAAATATTGGCGATTCTTTCTGTCTAGGCCGTTTTACTGGAACTTTATCTTTAGATTTTGGCTTCTCATCTTTTGTTTGTGTTATTTTTGTAATTTCTTTGGAATTCGATTCCAACTGGACATCCTCTAGTGCAACATCTTTACCTTTTTTCGCTGTTGATGGAGGTCTACCCTTGCGTGAACGTCCCGTTTCACTCTCCTTCGAAGGCGTTTCTGATTTACGCTCCTGTATTGTGGGTGTTTTTGATTTCTTCGCATCGTTTCTTCGCACTGCATACGATTCCTTTTCGGAATCTTCAATTTTCGTAGCTTCATCTTTTGCAGAATAGAATTCATCATCTTCTTCACTATCATGCTCTGTTGTTTGTTGTGTATCTTTTGCACCACCCCGATTTGAACGTCTTTTTGTATCCGGTGTATTATTGCACTTATCAGTTTCGGAGTTGTTGTTGGACTGTTGATCGCCCGGTGGACGACTTCGTCGATTACCAACAGGAACTACTTCTGCACGCTTTCGCACAGCAAATGGTATAATATTATTTTCAGCGGACCCAATATTATCTTCTGGTTTCGTAGCAGCTTCTGTGGAAGGTGCATCCACCTTGGAGTCATTGTTCTCGGGCGCCTCTGCAACAGTGGTTGCGGCATTTTTGGATGTTGACGCTTTGGGTTCTTCTTTCTTCGTTGTGCTACCTTTGGGTCGACCTTTCTTGCCTTTTTTACCACCTTTGGTCTGTTTGACAGGTGTTATCTTTACAGGACGCTCCGGTTCTTTCGTCTTGCCTTGATTTAAGAAGTCTAAATGCGCTGGTAATGCGGGCGTTCCACGAAAACACAAGAAAGTCAGAAAATCTTCAGTCTTCGGACGCTTGTTTGGTAAAATTTCTGTTGGTGGTTCACGGCTTTCTGACGATGTGCTGGGACCAGTATTTGACGAAGAAGAAGCTGCAATCACTGAACTGTATGATGACGTGGGAGCATTTTGGCCTTGTGCAAATTTCCGTTGGGCTTGAACTTTGGTTCTACACGTGAAAGATACAAACATAAGATTACAGGGTCAGTTTGACAATTAAAATTTATTTAATTTGTATGCTAATTAAACTGCACAAATTTATGTAATAACAATGTTACAAGCGCAAAGCTATATTTTTTATCTTCTTAAATATAAATTTACAATAGTCAAAAGGAAACGACATTGAAAACAAAAATATTTTTTTTACGATTTGCATATTTTTAATGGTTATGTTTTTTTTTTTATAAAAATGATTTAGCTTGCAATGACATATGTATGTATATTAGTCTTAGAAGAAATACGGAAATTCAGGTCGACCATATTTTACTTTCGCAAGTGTATTTGGAACAAATCGGAAAAATGTTTTTTTTTTACTTTATTATATAATTTAGGAAGTTACGAGTTAATGATTGTTTTATATCAGATTCCCAAACTTTAAAGCGTTTTCCCACAACTCAGAAGTTCAACTTCTAACTATAACTTTAAACTAATGCACCGTTCGTTTTATTCAGAACAATTGGAAAAAATTTAAACTGACCTTGTTTTACACGAATTAACCCTATTCCCCCTCAAAGAATTTTACAAAATTCTTCTTAAGAAAATGCATTGGTAATTTAATGTATTATTTAAACATAAATATATTTGAATAACAAAGAAGTTTTGCAAAATAAATTTTCTTTTTACGATACAAATTCGACTTTATTATTATTTACATACATATGTATGTACATATTTTATTTGCATACTTTCAAAATACTCCCTTTGGTTATTACTGCTTTAATATACAATAAATGACTTATGCACTTGTCTATCATATATAATTGCATGCATATATAAATTATTCCGTGAACAGGTACATACACACATAGTTGTACATACATACATACATATAAGCTGGTAAATGAATGTCCGTTGTTTTGCTACTATATTTGAAATAGTTATCCATACACCGCACATAAAATTACTATATGCCCTCTTAATACTACTGAATGGTAAAAAAAAATTCCATATTGATCACATAAACCGGGCTTCTTACAAATAAACGTATTACGTACCGTTTAGGCATTTCTGGTGACGACTCCACTGCCGTCGGTTGAGGTGGCGGTGACTCTTTGCGTTTCCGCTTAGAGTCTTTGGATACGACCATCTTTCATCCACCCCTTTGGCCACTTCTCCTACTTAACTTTTCACAATTCACACTTGACTTCACTTGAAAAATATGTGCGTCGTTTCTCAGCCGGTTAAAAATTTATAAAATCGCAACACGTATTGACTACTTACAAGCAGTAACTTTATATAATGGTTTATCAGTTTTTGTAAATTTTTATTAAATGTGTACAAATCGCATAAATTACTCCAATTTACACACACCGCCACCGCAACTACCCATTTTTTTCATTTGCAAAATTTTCATCGACGTCGTAACTAGAAAACTTAACTCCATTTTTTTCATTACTTTCACTGCATTTTATTCTTCACAAATATTGCCATTCATTACAAATAAGTTCACTTCAACAATTTTCAATAGTTAGCAAATTTTTTTACACATTTTTATGAGGGAAAATAATATTTGAAAAATTCTTATTTTCTTCTCCGATTTGCAATCGCTTTGCGTTTACCACAGTCACTTCCAAACTGATTGCTTTGTGTCATGGCGGACAAATAGCAGAGGTGTATTCCATCGCAATACGTTTATTTTGAATAGTTTTTAGAGCAATGTACTTTTACTATGGGTCAGTGGACTACAAAGAACACATTTTTTACTAACACAATGAAAATATATGCAGTATTGTTATTTAGAATTTATATGTCAAAATATGCGGAACAACAACGACATCTCTATTAAAAGTACAATAAAAGTGCGAATAAATGGAAACCATAGTTGAAAATTATGACATGTTAGGAAATTAGCATATATAGAACTTAAACAAAACAGTTGGATTTCGATGAAGATTTTTCAAAATCTTTCTTTACAATGAATTATAACAATATGTATCTAATGGTTAATTTAGATCTTTGAACCAATATTATTAAGCATAATTCTTCAGCGTATAACATTTAAATTTATATGTTTGTCAACACTGTTTGTTGTTAGGCAGTGTTGGTAACCCTGTTTGCAGCTACGTTGTGAATTGCATTTTTTTAATTTTGGCAGGTAAAAATATATTTGTGTCAAAGAATAATTGTCAATAGACCTATATAGTACAAGTTCTGGTTCTCTACAATAAATACAATTTGAACAAATTAATAAAATGTCGGACGGTGCAGGAAGTTGGTGTTTAATTGAGAGTGATCCCGGTGTATTTACGGAACTTATTCGTGAGTTTGGTAAGTAACTTTATTAGCGTCTTTATTTACCGGCTTCTATGAAGGTGTTTGACACAATTTTCTTCACTTGGGGTTAAGTATACAAGATAAACAATTTTGTGGAAAATTGCAATATCATCGGAATTTGGTATCAATTGATTTTTTTCATATTGTTTATTATTAAAGTAGAAACAGAACTACAGCGAAATTCCAAAATATATATTTTGTTAACCATACCTATTCTTTATAACGTTTTAGGGTGCGAAGGAGTGCAGGTAGAAGAAATATGGAGTTTAGATCGTGACCTCTTCAAAGAACTCGAACCTATACATGGACTAATATTCCTGTTTAAATGGGTACAGGACGACGAATCAGTTGGCACAGTAGTAAAGGACGATCGTTTAGATAATATATTCTTTGCGAAACAAGTTATAAATAATGCTTGCGCTACACAAGCTATACTTAGCATACTACTGAATTGTAATCACCAAGACATTAACTTGGGACCGACACTTACTGAATTCAAAGAATTTTCACAGTCTTTCGACCCGTTCAACAAGGGCTTAACACTAAGTAATGCGCCTAAAATTCGTTCTGTGCATAATTCATTTGCGCGACAAACACTCTACGAGCTAGACACTAAAAACCAAAACAAAGATGATGATGTATACCATTTCATCGGTTATATACCGATCAATGGCCGTTTATATGAGCTCGATGGCTTGAAAGAAGGTCCAGTCGATTTGGGCGCCGTGGCCACAGATCAAAATTGGATCGATGTGGTGCGCCCAATAATCGAAAAACGTATGCAAAAGTACAGCGAAGGCGAAATTCACTTTAATCTTATGGCGCTTGTGTCGGATCGATTGAAAATATATCAGCAAAAAATTGATCATCTTATAAACACCGCCGAGGACGCCATGGACACCGACGAGGATAGACAGACTGAAATCGCTAAATTGCGTTCGAAAATGGAGTACGAAGTTGAGAAACGGAAGCGATATAAAGTAAGTGAATGTAACTTTACCAATAGTTCAAAAACAATAACAACAAAACTGTTTAGTAAAAAAGTAAATGTGGCTATTAACAAAAATGTGTGCATTAAAATTGTGAAATAACTATTATTTCGGTATTTGATATACTAATTGCAATCCTAAATGCGTGTTCATAGAAAATTAAAATATTTTGTAAATTTTGTTTGTACATTTTACCTAAACACTTTATTAATTAAATTGTTTTCTTTTACAGATCGAAAACATTCGTCGTAAGCATAACTATTTACCATTTATAGTAGAATTACTAAAAATGTTGGGCGAACAAGGCCAATTAATGCCTATCTATGAAAAGGCTAAACAACGCGCTGCAGAAAGAGAGGCTGCCGTTTCGAAAAGTAAATCTTAAAACTTTAGCCACTGTGGGCCATATTCAAAATTCTTAAACATCGTTGACGCATTTTTTCTTTATACTTGTAAATGCTTTTATTACAAAAGAAAAAAATTAATAAAATCAAATCAATCGTTTATATATATACATATATTGCTAACGGAATGACTGCCGAGGAGAATATGTATAATTCCCCTAAAAAGATTGTTTAACTTTTTGAAAACTTGAGAAAATAGCAAAATAAATCTAACTTGTGCTATTGCAAACTGTAATTGTTTCATTTAATATTTTTGGAATTGAAAGTCTTAGGTTTTTATTTTTGATTTATTACTTGTAATATATTTCAATTAATAGCATTAATATATATAATATATAATTTAATGTATATATAGTTGATCTTTATTACAATATGTATACTATATTCAGATTTCATTGCGTTTTTACTTTTATATAATATGTAAGTATTGTATATAGGAATATTATGTTAATCAGTGATTTTGTCGGTTTCTAGGTTAAATCCACATTTACGTGTTATGGATTGATTTTCAAGGGTTTTTGATTCTAGTTTTTTCTTTATTTTGGTGTTATATGCATATTTTACTTTTTGGGTGCGAGTATGTTTGATTTATGTAGTCGTTTTTATAAAAAAAGTGCGCTAAAAATTTATTTAAATATTGCAGATTTTCAAAAGAAGGTGAAAGCAAGGTACTGCTTCACTAAAGCAAATAATTTGGAAATTAATTCAGCATATATAAAAATAAAAATAGTGTTCCAAGTTTTTTTACCCTGAACAGAGTATAGTAGGAAACGTCCAAGACCCTATAAAAAATTATATAAATGAACAGCATGCCAAGCTGAGGCTATTTAGCCAAGTCCGGCTGTTGTTGTTGTTGTAGCGACAGAATTCTGTCAAATCGACAGTCCTTGGTCCGCTCCAGTTACGTAGATCCGACTGTTGTGGGTCCATCTGTCTGTATATGCGCTCGGTTTGGAATAAAAATGTGATATTTTGATCACTTTTAGCCGATATCGGACCACTATAGCATATAGTTGACATAACAACATAAACTGAACGATCGAAATAAAGTGCTTGTATCGAAAACTTTTATTTTTCGAGATATTATTCAAAACAAAGGTACAACCTCCGAATAAATAGCTTGGATGGGACCAAAGTAGTATATAGTTCTTGTATTGGAAACTTTTGTATTTGTGAGGTTATTATAGTTAATGTTTTTTGTTGTTCAAAAAACTATATAGAACTGGTGCTTATGAATTTCAAAAAAACTATTTTAAATATTAACGAAATTTAATGTTTTAAATTACAATTTGCTAATCTGATTGTATGTATGTATATTTCTTCAAAATTTTGATGCTTCTTCTAGCTTTGTGTTACATAACTTTTGATTTGTTAAATATTCTTGCATTCATTATACTTTTTTAATGTGAATCCTCATTTATCTATAACTTAGCATACTTCGCTACATTGCTTTTTCGGTTGTTTATGATTTTTTCTTTGCTGTGTTTGTATATAGTATGTATATTAACGTGTGCTTGTCTTAATTTGCATATATAGTACAAGTATTTAATTTTTATGAAATTTATCATTTCGCACTGATTTTTTTAATTTTTTGATTTTTTTATCAAAAACAAATTTTGAACTTAACAACCATAACCTCTAAATTTAGCACTTATGAATATGTTTTTTTATACTTTCGCTTGTTTTTCATTTAATTTTTAATTAACATAATTTTTTGCATGAATTTTTGAAGACACAACAGTTTCGGGTCCAGTTCCAGGAAGTATAATTTCAAGTTTAATGCTTTCATTTGCTTTGCACTCCACCGCCACATCACGCCCAGCCGCGACTCCACGCTATAGCACTCGTGCGCTTGTAATGGTTATTGTTAGGTCTTGAAGCCATCGAGATGCGTCGGTTGTGCGGTTGTCGGTTGAGCGTTGGCTTGAGTTGGCGGCGCCGGTTCACTACTCTCTCTATGAACTGTAATTGAATAAATGATTGTTTTTGTTTTGTTTGCTTTTGTTGTTGTTGCTATTTTGTTTTTGTGTGTGTTAACATTTTAATAATTTGCACAATGTTGTTGCAATTGTTGCATTTTGGAAGCATATCAAATTGGAATGGTTAGATTTGGAAAAAATTGATTTGTCTGATTGAATTGATTTGCCGAATTGATCGAATAGTTGTTCGGATTGTAAGATGCAAAGCAATTATTTGGCGTTGTTATACCTGCGGCCTGCATGCGATTGTATAAATTCTTTTTCTTCTTCTTCAAAATCATATCCAAATTGTAGCCATCAGCGGTTGTTCTGTAAGTTATTCAATTAAGTTAGGTTAGTTATTGCAAATAATTATCTGAATATATAAATTAGTAATTGTTGCTTACTTTTCAATGCGATTCATTCCCAATAGATCCTTGAAGGATAAGTATATCTTGTTGAGTGTCAAATTTGGTAATCCCTGCCCCAAATATCGTACAAATTTGACCTGCTCACATTTGGGTAGGCCACTCTCATGGAAGTCCAAAAAGGGTCTATGATCGGAAATCTTATATTCCTGCAAACGGTAAAGTGGTGTAAACAAGAAAAAATTTAAGTAAAAATCTCGACTTTTGCTTAGAAAACGAGAGAATATTTGTTTTACTGTGCTCTCATTGGCATTGAAAACGCTTAAACGGTTCTTGTAATGACATAATATTATTAGGGCAGTATGAAAGTAATACACAAGGTATATTAAGATTGCCAGGAAGTTTGTAACACTCAGAAGTAAGTGTCGCAAGGTCTAAAACGTGTGTATATAAAAGATCTGCGTCACGAGCTGAGTCGATTTAGCCAAGTCCATTTGTCTATACGCGATTTAGTACCTTCGTTTTTGAGATATCGGCCTGAAATTTCGCACACCTCATTTTCTCACCAAAAAACTGCTCATTTGTCAAAACCGTCGATATCGCACTACTATAGCATATAGCTGTCATACAAATTGAATGATCAAAATAAAGTCTTTGTATGGAAAACTTTTTTAATTGACAAAATATCTTCACGAAATTTGGCATCGGTTGTTGTCTGAGGTAAGGCTACTATCATACAATAAATTATTGAGATCGGATCACTATAGCATAAAGCTGTCATACAAACTGAACGATGAAAATCGAGTTCTTGTATGGAACACTTTTATAATTGAGGAGATATCTTCACCAAATTTGGCGTAGAATGTTATCTGAGTTAACGCTACTACTATCCTGTAAATTATTCAGATCGGACCACTATAGCATATAGCTGCCATACAAACTAATCGATCAAAATCAAGTTCTTGTATGGAATTTTTCTTTATTTGGCAAGATATGTTCTCTAAATTCGAGAGCTTTTTGCAACATTTTAATGATTATGACGGCATTTAACAAACAAAAAAATATATGTATGTATGTAATAAAATTCGCATTAATATAAATGCATAAGCACTAAAACCAGCCTTCTTTTCGCCATAAAAACTCTAAATATAAACGCAGCAATCTTTTATAGGCCAAACATTAAATGTATATAAGTTATATGTATGCATATTAAGGCATATGCGTATATGTGTATGTATAAGTGTATGTAATTTACGCTTCCTTTGTGTTTGCTCACATTGCAAAATTTGCTGAAGTTTTCGACGATTATGTACTTTTCGTAAAAGGTTACCGTTTGATTACTCTGAATACCGAACTGTTTGAATATTTCCTGCTTTTTCGGCGGCAAACGTGTTATATGTGTACAGACCCCATCCTCGACACGATGTGTTTCGTGTACATCGAAATTTTCGTAAATCATTAGATTTTCCAAAACCTTCGGCATTATACAACGCGCTGGTAACGCATCAAAACCGCTGCTGACTCGCGCACCGCCGCCGGCACCGTCCAAGCCACCGCCAGCATTCGGTCCGAAATCCATGCCATCACTGGATTGCTGATGCACCATGTTCTTTAAATCTGTCGAATATATGGAGATTATGTTTAGGTTAGATTTTTTGTATAAAAAGATTTAGGTTATATTTTTTCTATAAAAAGTGTATTATATTGAGTTTGTTGTATTTTTGGTTATGGTTAGTGAGTAAAAAAATAAATTGTGGTAAAAAAATAGTGTAAAACTTAAAAATGAGTAAAAGATAAATTTATTTATTATTTAAAAAATAAAGTAAAACATTTCGTTATATTTTTTTTAAGTAGTAATTATTTTATTCCAATTTAATAAAAAACCTTAAATATTAGAGTTCGTTGTATTTTTGGTTATTTTAATCAAAGTCAAAAGAAAAAAATATAAAACAAAGTATAAATTAAGAAAAATAAATTTATTTATAAAAACTGAGGTAATACATTTTTTTTATTTAAAATATATTTAATAAAAATTTAAGTTACAAAAAAATAAAATACACATTAAAAAAATAAAACAACAATTTTTTTTTTTATTAAAAATAATATTTAATAAAAAAGCAATAAAAAATGTTTTCAACTAAATTTAAAACAACAAAAAAACTAATATTAAAAAAAATTATATTATATGTATTTCTAATCCTTAATAGAAGTTACCCTATTATAGCTTAAAAATTAGCTTCAAAATAATTGTATATTGTTAGAAAAATTCCAATGAAAACTTAATAAATAAATAAACATTTATATTTTTTTAAAAATATTAAAAAAAATAAAACATAAATATTTATAATAAAGTATTAACAAAAAATTTCGAAATTTATTTATTAATTCAAAGGCCACTAGAAAATTATATGAAATAAAAATTAAATTTAAAGAAAAATATAAAATAAAATGAACTAAAAATTAAAGAACTAATAAGTTTTTTTTATAGAATCAATATAGAAAAAATAAGGCATTTTTTGTTAAATATTTTATGACTGCATAGTAAAATAAAAAAATAAATGCATGCATGTACATATTTCAATTTCTTTCAAAAAATAAAAAAAAATAAAATTTTATACAAAAAAAAATATAAATTTTACCTGCCAAATTCTAATCAAACCAAATTGTTCAAGAAACTAAAAATATTAATATATTGTTTTCTGTTCTTATATTTTTGAAATTATTTTATGGAAAACCCACTAAATAACTAAAAATATATTAATAAATTCAAATATTTATATTAAAAGTTAGTATTTAGTTTATTATACATAGGGTTGCAAATGAAATATCTAAAAAAATATTGAATTAAAATCTAAATTATTGTTTTTTTTTGTATTTTGAAGTACCGAAAATCTTATAAAGAGTAAATTTTCGATACCAGGTTGAAAAATATAAAAATTAAAATCCGAAAATCGAAAAAAATTATATTAAAAAAAAGTTATATAAAAAATGTATATGTATATAAAATAAAATTAACAAATTTATATAACAAAATATAATTTTTTTTTAATATTAATAAAAGAAGTTAAATAAAAAAAATTTATTTATTTTAATAATTTCAAATATTGATATTAAAAGTTAGTATTTTGCATATTCCATACAGGGTTGCAAATAAAATATCTAAAAAATATTGAATTAAAATCTAAATATTTTTTTTATTCTGCAGTCTCGAAAATATTATTTAAAACTAAATTTTAAATAAAAAAAATGATTATAAAAAAGATTAAACCGAAAAATCGAATTAAAAATTTTTATAAAAAGTTATATAAAAATATTTAAATAAACAAATTTATATTAAAAAATTATATTATATTATATGTATATAAAATAAAATTAATATACAACAAATTTTATAAACAAAATATTAAAGTTTTTTTGAATTTAAATTTTTTCGCGTTTGAGTACTTCGTTTTCTACTTCGTATTCTACCATTTTGGTTATAAAAGGAAAGCTTATTAATAATAATATATGTATGTATAAACATAGTTTAGCTCTTTTTATATTTAATTATTTCTTCTGTTAGAAATATGTAAATCTTTCCTTTTTTATACTTTTTTATAACAGCTTTTAATTAGGTAAATATTTTTTTTCTGCATTCCTGACATTAAAAAATATTTTTTTAAATTTGAAATCCAAAATGTTTAGGATTACAAATTCAATTTTCAATTTTAATTTTAAATAAAAAAGTAAAATTTTCAATTTTAAATTAAAAAATAAAATTTAAATTTTTTTTAAGTTCAAAAGTAAAATTTTCCAGTTTTAAACCCAAACATACCAAATGTAATTGAAAATTGGAAATTAAATTTTTAATCCCAAAATTGAAGCTAAAAGTTGAATATCAAGATTGCATTCAAAATTTCTTAATAAAAAAAATTTGGAATAATAATAAAAATTATTTTCTTTAAATTTTTAATATAAATTAAATTTTTAATACATAAATAATTAATTTTTTTAAGACAGCTTATACTGCTCTTTTAGCGCTTATGTACCGAATTTAACCTCAAATTGAGCGCTAAATCAAAAGTTGGCTGGGTACTGTCACCTAAAAGGCGCGATAAACACAGCATAGCTCCGCATAAAAATGTATTTACGCAGATACACTGATTTTTCGGTACATGTTTGTATGTACATACACATGTATTTGCATAAATAAAGCTCTCATAATTTATGGCAGAGATAAACCAATTCATTTTCCTTTTCATAGTTGGCACGAGTGTGCGTGAATTAAAACCGCCCGCCAGTCAGCCAATCCCAATGAATTTAGCGATCATTTAGCATGCTCAGCGCTATGCTGCCAACTATTTTTAGCCGCTGCAAGCAGGCTCGATCCGTCATAGTAATCCGCACAAAGAAAAGCAACAAAAAATAATTATAACTACAAATGCAAATAAAACAAAAAAAAAATCAAATAAAATAAATAAAACTAAAATTAAACAAAATAGAGATTTGAGTGACAGAAATAAAGCGCGTGGCGCAGATGCGGAAAAATACATACAGACAAACAAAATATTTTCATTTCGCATATAATATAGTTTTTATTTTATTTTTAATTCTTTATTGTTTCTATTTTTTGCACATCAGTATGCACTAGTTGGCGTTGCATTATAATACGTACATGAATTTGCCGTTACTTCCGACAAATAATATTTTTTAATTAATACAAATCATGATAATCTCTTGGCTAATATACTATATAGTCAACACAAAAATTAATAAAAATTATTACAAACACACACAAAACGAGAATATTTAGGAGAGTTATTTTCTGTACATGTATGTATGTATGTATGCACATGCCTTTGAACAGTTACATGTAAATATATTATATAAGATTATATATTTATTTATAACATGGCGAAGTAATAGTGCAGGTGCATGTATGTATGTGTGTGTATGTTTATAACTATGTAAATTTAAATAATCTCATTTAAAGGAATAACATTGCATATGTATGTATGTATGTATGTATATGCTGTATGTATATTTGTGAGTATATAGCTGTAAATACTGGCCTGCAATTTTCTCAAAGTATTTATATATATTAAATTATAATATATTTTTTTGTTTTTGTAACAGCTGAAAATGTGGCACAAAGCATTTGTTGCAGTCGAGTATTTATTTTTTATTTATTTCTTTTTTTTGTAAATACACACATATATACATACATACTATTTAAACAAAATATGCTAGTGTTGTTGTGAAAAAAACTGTAAATTACATACATACATATATGTGTAATTACTAATGCATATGGTACAATTTTAACATAAAATTTCTGATTTTGTGTTTTTTGTTATTTTTGTTGATTAACTAATTTTCTGCACTTATCAACTTATTCGGAATTAGGAATTAATTGTACACATCAAATTCATTTGGATAAACCCCTTGACATGGACAACGGCATGTGTAAAGGTGATTGTTGTTGTTGGTGCTGTTGTTGCAGCTGTAGCTGTTGTAAGTGTCCAGGCGGTAGTGGTGATGATGGTGTTTGTTGGTGCATCAATTGTGCATGTGTTTGTGTTGGTAGTGGTGGTTTTGGTGGTTGTGGTTGTAGCGGTTGCGTTTGTAGTGGATGTGGTTGTAGCGGTTGTGATTGATAAGGATGAGGTTGTAACGGTTGTTGCTGTTGTTGTTGCAAGGGATGTGCTTGCAGCGGTTGCGTTTGCATGGGACGCAGTGTTTGCATCGGCGGTGTGTGCGGTGACTGTGCACGCAATTGATTATGTGCAGCTGCCAGCGATTGCAATTGTGGTGATTGTGATTGTAACGGATGTGGTGGTTGGTGCAATTGTTGCGCTTGTAGGGCGAGTGATTGTAAAGGATATGCTTGCATTGGATGTGTTTGTAGCGGTTTCAGCTGTATGGGCTGTGATTGTAGCGATTGTGGTGGTTGTTGTTGGAATTGAGGTGGTTGTTGTGGTAATTGTGGATGAGGTTGCTGTTGTAGTGATTGTGGTGTTTGTAGAATTTGTTGTTGTTGTTGTAATTGGGGTGCAGGTTGCTGTTGTGGTGTTTGTGGAATTTGTTGTTGTTGCAATTGTGTTGGATGTTGCTGTGGCTGTGTTTGTGGAGTCAGCTGTTGTTGTGTTGTTTGGTGCTGTTTGTTGTTGTGTTTGTGGTGTTGATTGTTGTTGTGATTGTGATGGTGCTTGCTGTTGTTGTTGTTGTGATTGGGGTTGTGACTGTGGCAGTGACTGTGACTGTGGCTGTGTTTGCGAATGTGACGAGCTAGGGTTGCCTTTACTCGGTGTATTGCCTAAAAACCAAAAAAAAAAAAATTAAAAAAAAATTAAGAAAATAATAAGACAATTTTTTTTTATAATTTGAAAACATATGTATGTATGTAATAAATATGTATGAAACTTTTATGTATTAGTATTTGTATGGTATAAGTAATGACACTTTAAAGTACAAGTGTTTTTTACTTTTCATTTATTTTTTTAGGGTTAACGGGATCGTTGTAATTTTTTTTAACATTTAACAAAGTATAAAACATTTATTTTTGGTGTATATTTAAATCACGATATCAACGTTACAGAAAATAATTATCGAAATAAGAAAAAAAAATTGGGAACCGCTGAAACAACAGTAGTGTTATGATGCAAGCAGTGTTTTCCATAAAAAACCTTTGTTTTTTGTAATGAAAACTTAAGATCTAAATAACTTTATATTCAAGCGAAAGGATCACCCTTATGTTATATATGGTATACATTAAGGCGGGTCGAAAACAAAAAGCATTTAATTTTTTCCTTAGTTATCGTGAAAAAATCATCCGAAATTACGTTACAAAATTTAACATTTTGTTCGGAAAATACAATTCTTTTTGCTTCTTTTTGCCCCACCCTAATATTTATGCAAAAATAATTGTTCGAAATATTTTGTGTAACTAACCTGCTGTTGTATTTGATAGAAAACGTTTCGTTTTGTCCAATATATAAGGCAAATTGTAACCATCTTTTGTGTAGCTGAGTGATAGAAAAGTTAAAAGTGATAATACATTAATTAATTATTAAAATTAAACAAACATGATAATTTTTTTACAATTTACTTTCAATATGTACATATGTATGTGTTTATTTCTAAGTTTTACTTACATTTCTGTTCGTTTAGTGCAGAAAAGATTTTTGAAATTACTATAAATGCAGAAAAGCGTAAATGTGGGTAGTCCCTGCCCCAAATAACGGGCAAACTTTATTTGATCCGCCTTATTTAAGCCACTTTGATTGAGTGAGAGAAATGGTCGATGATCCTGTACGTCGTATTCCTTGAAGAAAGAAAAAGACAAATTTAATTTGTTATTATATTTTTATAAATACAAAAATATTGTAAAAATACTAGGGCGTGTTAATACGAAAATAACGGGTTATCCAAGTAGAGGTACTTTAATGCATCATGGAAAGACTTGAACAACGTTTACAAATCGTTCAACTGAATAGAGCACATCCAGCATGCAGTAAAGAAAATATAGCAAAATTGCCGCATTTGGGACGAAGAGTTTAATTTACTTTTTAGGCCGGCCATTGGCCACCAAGATCGTGTGATATTACACAGTTAGGCTTTTCTAGAGGGGATGTGCAAATTCTTAAGCTTATGCGAACAATCCCGCTTCGATTCAGGCCTGGGAGCAAAAGAACGCGCTTATCATTCGCCAGTTACCAGTCAAACTGCTCGAAGGAGTCATTGAAAATTGAATTCAAAGGATGAACCATCTGAGACGTAGCCCCGGTTAACATTTAAAAGAGATAATCTTCAAAAAAAAGGCCAGATAATATTCTTTGGAATGATAATAAACATTCTCCACTAAACTTGAAGTTTCTGTGTTTTTTCTTAAAAAAAAGTAGGGAACCTCGAAGTGGATTACCTTTTATTTGCTATTTATTTTATATGACAGAAATGTTATACTTCCTTAACTTCTTTAAAATTTCCAACAAAAAAATTTTTGCGAAGAAAATTAAAACGTATTTCTCTGCAGCTCAATAATAGGTCAATCTTTGGTTATTGCTCTGATCATTGCTTATAGCTATCATGGTCTAAATGCAAACCAGATGTGCTGGTAAATATTGGGTTATTCAATAAGTAGTACCACATGCCAAATATTAGTCCCACATCCTAGAAAATACTTGTATTAACGTCGAAATTTTCAACAATAAAAAGAGCTTTTATTTTCTCATATGACGGAGTAAACATTCTATTATTTTTAGGAGAGAAGTTCATTCAAGGAACTGACTTTTTAGGCGTTTCATGGTCAAATGAAGTTAGTGCTTATCGTTCCCCCATCAATTCATTCCACAGTGTTAAAACGTCAATAAGGTGCACTATTTGGCCTTTTTGAGGCGTCTATGTGAAGCAATTCGTCGTAAACGACAAGATTGGTGGGTAGATTTATGGATTTTTACCATAATAATATGCCATCACATTCTGGCATGTTTCAACTGACGTTTTGGCTAAACTTAAAATGAGGTATCGTCTTGTCAGCGTATTCACCAGAATTGTCTCTCTGTGATTTTTTTCCATTTTTTCTGCTTTGGGGAAAGTGCCATGAGCCCATTAAAAATCATTCGCTTAAAGCACGGTAGAGCTTTTCAGCTGAAGCTGATAATAAGTATGTGCAAAATCGGTCTAAGCTTTGGTTTAGGAGCCTGTTTTGAAGGCGATAATCTAGAATTGTTTTAAAATTCATTAGAATGTAGATATTGTCAGAAAATAGTTAAAGTAGCTCTTCTTCATTTACCCGGTAATTATTGGGTCGAAAAAGTTATTATAGTCTAAAATAAATATGTACCATTTTCGAGCGAACCATTGTTGTGTTAATCTGATACAGCATCGTCCCCTTAAACTTATTTCATTGGTGGTTTGCGTGACATTTTACTAATAGAAAAATTTCAAAGTATAGCGAATTTATTCATTATTATACCCTGAACAGGGTATATTAAGTTTGTCACGAAGTTTGTAACACCCAGAAGGAATCGTCGGAGACCCTATAAAGTATATATGTATATAAATGATCAGTATGTAGAGCTGAGTCGATTTAGCTATGTCCGTCTGTCTGTCTGTATATATACGAACTAGTCCCTCAGTTTTTAAGATATCGTTTTGAATATATATATGTATATATTATTTTCTAAGGCAACAATGTAATCTCCGAACAAATTGATCAGATCGGTTAACTATAGCATATAGCTTCCATACAAACTGAACACATAGTTACTAACAGAAATGCACCTGTGAAGGGTATTTAGCTTCGGTGCAACCGAAGTTAACGTTTTTTCTTGTTTTCACTCATTTTTGAACAGCTGTAACTTTTTTTCAACTTCCCGAATTTAATTTTTTTTTTGGCTAAATGAAGCTTAAAATGTAAATATGGTATGACACAATGTGATTGGTAGCACCGAAAAGACTTTTCGACTACCCAATATTTTGTCTATATTATTTTGTCATATTTTAAAGATTCCGGTTCCCAGATATAGTTTAAAATAATAGTCTTAGTCGAAACTCGCAGGATTTGGCTTAAAATACTTGAAATTTTCATGATTAACTATACGGAGAGAACACGTCTCCAGCCTGCTAAATGGCAGTGAAAGCGTAACACCTGGAGACGGAGAAATGACCGGTCAGAAAGAAGTTCGAATAGAAATTACACGTCTGAGGAATTACAAAGCGACGGAGGACGAAGGATTGCCGGCCGAGCTATACAAACACGGCGTCGAAGAACTGATAAGTGCATCTGCTTCTTTGTAGAATATGGTCGGACTAAAGCATTCCCGACGATTCGAACCTAAGCGTGCTCTGCCTAATCCACAAAAAGGGAGACCCCACAATATGCGCCAACTACCGTCGGATAAGTCTCCTAAACATCGCGTATAAGGTTCTATCGAGCGTATTATGTGAAAGATTAAAGCCCATCGTCAACAAACTGATTGGTCCTTGTCAGTGTGGCTTTAGGCCTGGAAAATCAACAACTGCCTAGATATTCACCATGCACCAAATCTTAGAAAAGACCTGTGAAAAAAGAATCGATACGCACCAACTCTTCGTCGACTTCAAAGCTGCTTTTGATAGCACAAAAAGTGATATTTTATGCCGCGATGTCTGAATTTGGTATCCCCACAAAACTAATAGGGGTGTATAAACTGGCATTTAGCAATGCCAAAAGTTTCATCAGGATCGGGAAGGGCCTCTTCGAGCCGTTCTACTGGAGAAAATAATTCGAACTGCAGATCTGAATAGAGAAGGTACAATCTTCTACAAGAGTGAACAAGTGCTGGCGTACGCCGATGACATCGTTAGAAAGACCAGTTGGAGAAAGACACTTGGAACATAAATTGGCACCAAACAGCGAAAAGGAAGACTGGCGCGCTGTTGTAAACTCGGCTATAAGAGCGTAAGCGGTGAAGTAGAAGAACTATAGTGAACTTAAGCCACTTTAAGAACTTAGAAGACATATACGATAAAGGGTAAGTAAGTTTAGAGGGTAGAGAGTTTGATATTCCAAATTTTTACGATTATTTTGCTCGTGGCAAAACTCTAATATGCTACAAAGTTTGACTGAAAATATAGAAAATTTCCCTTATAGTATTCATATTAATACAGATATGAATGTATATAGATATATGTACAAAATATACTTGTATAGCAGACATTTGTGAGTACAGTTGGATTCTGCATGCGCCAGATAACAAGCCCCATTGTGCATATAAAATTTATTGCTCAAATATTTCAAAGCAAATATAGTTTATAACATAAAATTTTCTCAAAAAAAAATCCACTTTATATTTGAGTTATGCCTGCAGACTCAGTGGACCTCCCTTCCACTGCTATTAAATATATAAATATATATTTGTATGAAGCTACACCCAGCAGTAAAATGGATGCGCTCGAGCCACAAGTAGAACTAATCAATTTGAATTGTAGTGGTGTGCTGTTAATGTAACGTGTATGTGTGTTTGTATGTAATTTCCTGTGTGCCACAAACTTTGTGCTTTTGTTAGTTGAGTCACATACATACAAACATATGCATGCATGTATGTATGTGGGTTTTAATTTTTGCTGTCGCTTTCTATCAATTTGAAATGAGGCACGCAATAGTTGCTTTGAAATTATGCGCTTCATAATACCGTTTCAGTTTTGCTACATGCATAGAATTTATATGTACATATTACATACATATGTACATATGTATATTAGTGCAGAACTTATAAATTTATATACTCGTACACATACAGGCATAACTATAATCAGAATATATGTAATTTTAACATATGTGTGTATATATGTATATGCTAATGTTGAAGTATTAACAGGTGCGTATGCTTTGTATATATGTAAATGCAAGAGTGCATGTACATATGTATGTACATATATGTGTAGTTGCATAAATCTACATATCATACATACATACATACAATATAAAATTTAAATGAGTAAAAGTACTGAGTTCAAGGAAGGCCGCATACATGACTAAATTATACCCAACACACATATTGCAAATTATATACTCTCTACACGCATTTTTTTCTTCTTTTCAAGTAACGGTTTTTCAATAGGGATGCTACAAAAGTAGACGCCATATGTTTTCCCAGTCTTTTGACATTACTCTTCAGTAAGGTTTGCCGATACAATCCAACGAGTCGAGATTAATAAAATTTACTACCGAAATTCGCAGTCAGGGGCCTCAACTTTAAGAACACTACATCCAATTTATGGTCGTCATAATCGTCCAGTCAGATCAACAATTGAGCGTCTGGTGGAAAAATTTGAATCCACAGACACAGTACAAAATGTTTCCGTGCCAGTGAGACAAAGAAATGCCCGTACTGTCGAGAATATTGCTACCGCTAGCGCATCAATTGAGAAAGACCTGAATCAGTCTCTCACACATCGTTCTCAAGCGTTGGGTATCTTCGTGAGGTCGTTGTGGCGAATTTCGCGAACAGATCTTGGCCTACATCCTTACAAGATCAAATTTGATGCAAGAACTGAAGCTCCTTGACCACCAGAATGTTCATGAATTGGGCTGCACAACAACTTGAAAATGATCCGGATTTTCATCGGAAAATCATTTTCAGGGTTGAGGCTCATTTCTGGCTGAATGGCTTCGTCAATAAGCCAAATATGCGTTATTGATCATACAGAAAACCATGAGTCACCATTACATTCGAAAAAAATTACGGTTTGGTGCGGTTTAGAGGCCAGCGGCGTCATTGGGCCGAACTTCTTCCGTAATGATCAAGACCGGCACGTTACTGTGAATAGGAATCGCTACCGCTCAATGATAATCGAATATTTTTGACCCAAATTGGATGATATGGACTTGGACAATATGTGGTTCCAATAGAACGGCGCCACAAGCCACACAGCAAATGTCACAATCGATTTATTGAAAACCAAATTTGATGAATGTGTTATCTCACGAAATGGCCCAGTCAATTGATCGCCTCCGAAGTTCGATTCGACGCCGTTAAACTATTTCCTGTGGGGCTACGTTAATTTTATGGTCTATGCCAACAAACTAGCGGTCTATTTATGCTTGAAAACCGTCGAAAATTGGGTTCAGCGTCTGGAATTCTGCAAGCGTGCCCGTAATGGCCATGCAAAAGAAATCGAGTTTCATAACTTTTGTAGCGTTCTTATAGAAAAATCCGTTATATATAGTAATTACATCCAACCTAACACAAATTTAAAAATTCTTATAAAAGCGCTATCCTGACCTAAATTTGCACGTATGATTACTTAAAAAATGGCAATTTTGTTTGTAACACCCAGAAGTAAAGGTCGGATATCCCATAAAATATATGTATATGTATGTACTTAAATGATTACATCTCATCTACACATATGATCAAATTTGACCAGGACTGGCTAAGAACTTGTTCACGTATTTTAATGCCAGTGTTTGTTCCCGCCTTTAAAATAGGCTCCTGAGCCAATATAAGATTATCAAAGTTTAAATGATTACATCTCAATTGCACATCCGATCAAATTTGACCCGGACTGGCGAAAAACTTGTTCACATATTTTAATGCCAGTGTTTGCCTTTAAAATATAAGATTGTCACAGCTTAAATAATTACATATAATCTACACATCTGATACATCTGATAAAATGTGACTCGGACTGTCAAAATATAGTTTAAAATTAGCTCCAGAGGATATAAGATTGCCAATTTCCCATACACTTGGTATATGTCTCCAATGCGATGGCATACATAGCCTTAGAAAATTACTTTTAATGAATTTAATGAATGGACTTATGGCTGTTGCAGATTTTTCAGTTTCGAAAAAAATAACAATTCAGAGGGTTCTATTCGCATTTGGTCAAAAAGTCAGTCACAAAGATGGTGCGTTATCGTGGTGAAAAATCCATAAATTTTTGGCCTCAAATCCAGTTGTTGCCAACGAATGTGGTACTTATGGTATGCCTCAAAATGTTAGTAGTATTCCTTAGTTACTAATTGATCTTATAACACAAACGAATTCACGGTAAACCAAACCAAATTAATAAAAAAAAAACGGAAATCTCATAGATTTTTAACCAACTATGACATGCTTTATCGGATTCGACTCATTTTTGGAGCGCTGTTGGCTAGATTGTTGGACAGTTTCGAAGTCATATTCATAAACCCACGTCTCGTCACCAGTAATAATGCGTTTGAATATCGGAATCTCACCTAACTTGTCAAGCATCTCTTTTGCGACCTCTACTCGACGTCGATATTCAAGTCTGTTGGTATGAGTTTAGCATTGACACTCTTCATACCCAAATTATTACTATTACACCGATCAACACGATTTTTGGGTCTGACATCTATACAAAAATAAGGAAAAAATATTTTTTTTCGGTTAAAGTTTGCTTTCGTAGAAATTAGAGCAATTTTTTGATGATTTTTATATTTTTTCTACAATTTCACTTTAGATTATAATTAGAAAACTTTTTTTTAGATACAAGAGTCGTTTTTATTCAAGATGTGTGATAAACAATAATATATAAATGTAAAATAACAAGAAATTACTGTCAAAAGTGAATATGTTTTGTTTATGCTCATATTCTCGAATTAAACCCCAAATTTACTTATCGATGTAATCAGCCCAAAGCAAACTTAAAGAACTAAAGATTAATACTTAAGAATGTCGATCAGAATTCATGAGATGTTGAGCTCAACTCTTCTTTATCTTCGTTGCCAACATGATGATTTTCAAGCACTTTTTCATAACTTTTTCGATGTTATCGTCATTGTTAGAGGTGGATGGATCAGCGTGAGACAAGTTTTCGATGACTTTACGACCTTCACTGAATGCTTTTTGCCACTCAAATTCTCTATGCAGCATAAAGCAGACTACCCAAAACACTTCTGCAACATTTTGAGTGATTCAGTAGTCTTAATTCCAATAGTTTTTACGAATAGCTTCGTGCAATCGGCGCATAACACGGAAGGTATTCGGAGTGCACACAACCTCGATAAACAAAGAAAACTGTCAACATAACCTTGATTTTTGACTTGGTTTTTTCGGCTTCGGCCCACCTTTGCGGTGATATTCGGTAGATTGATCGTCTCTTTCCGGATCACAAGCATAGATCTAAGACTCATCGCCAGTAATAATACGTTTAATGACATCCTGGTAGTCGGAAAACATTGTCTCACAAACGTTAACGCGACGTTGCTTTTCGGAAAAATGTAGTGATTTTGGCACCAATTACGCTTTCTCTTTTCTTAGGCCCAATGATCTTTCAAAATGGTTTTCACTGGTCCTTCCGACATGCCAACGATGCCAATGAGATCTCTGACTATTAATCGTGCGTCGTGATGTTAATGGCCGTCCTGGACATCGTTCGTCGTCAACGGGTTCTCAACCCTCTTTGAATATTTGTACCAATCAAAAGCACTTTTTTTGTGGTTTAAAGACAGTGATAATATAAAAAATAAATTTCCGCTTAGATTGCATGAACTTTTCATACAAAAAAGTGTTATCAAAGTACATTCCTACTCAATGTGTGCTGGGTATAAAAGTTGCAAAGTTAAATGTGCCTAATATTTCATCTGCATTGTGGAAAAAAGATACGAAATATGTATTTCAGAAAACTTTTAATGAAGCCATTACGCCAGCAAGCAAGGCAACGGCGACGATAACAGAGAACCCGGCAGCAGTAAAGGGTTGCTACCACCACGCTTAATCACACACACACTCATACATATGTACATATTCATATCTCCACACGTTCAAGCATGAGTAGAAATTCGTATGAGTTGATTTGAACTTAAAGTTTAGTTCGATGTGTGGGTGTGTGTGTGCTGCGATTATGGTAGGCCCGATGCACACCCAGCAAACACCCACAGTGCTTATGTGTGTGTGAGTGAGTGCGCCGAAAACTGAGCTGTAAACTTATCATTGCAAGCATGAAAGTGGAAACACATATGAACACACATGAAGACACGCATACATGCATACATATACATACAGACAGACATACATACATACTACTTATGATTGTGAAAACTTATTTACATATGTACGAGCGTGTGTGTCCATAAAGGATATGTGTGTATTTTGGGTTTTGATTATGTTAAAAATCAATAGCGAAGAGTGAGGTTAGGGTTTCTGGGGTGGTGCTGTTGCTGCTGCTGTCTGCGATGAGTGTGTGGAGATCGGGTTTTAGATAAAATGCATTAGAATGTGACGTCGAGTGTATGGGTTGACGTAGAAATCTATGCGCACACATACAGTCTCATATACATATGTATATGTATGTGTATGTGCGTATAACATTTACTTGTATGGGGAAGTGTAAATAGCAAGATGAGAACATGTAACTAGGATAATGCATGAGAAGCAGAAATATATTTTTACAAACATACATACATACATATGTATGTACATTCTCATAGTTATGTGCATCTGATTACCAGAAGTTTGATAACTTAGGCAAGTGCCTGAACAACTTTTATATTTGTGTGTATGTATGCATGTATATACATATATACATATGTATATATAAATTATTAAAGGGTGTCTTTTTAACGTGTGGTTTTCAAGAAGAAATAAAACGCATAACATTTAATGTTATGGCCAACAGTCCAGACTTAGGCATAAGTCAACGATTTTAAGTTGCCGGACCACTGCAGTATAATTCAAGCTGAGATCTATGCTATTGCGAAAGCAGCGGAGCTGGCCTCTAATGCACCTGCAAGCAATTCCAGAGTCAACATCTACTAGACAGCCAAGTAGCAATCAAGGCAGTAACCTCGTACCGCATATCGCCCGGAAGTGTCTTGAGAAGCAGGGCAGCAGTTGAAAGTGTTGCCAGAAGTAAGCAACTTCACTTCTACTGGGTGCTAGACCACAAAAGCATCGAGGGCAACGAAATAGTGGACGAGATAGCCAAGAATTGTGTGTGGCTAACATGCGAAGACGTGATAAATACTGGGATACCCATGCATTGTCTATACGAAGATCTCGACAGAAGCATGGTAAAGAAAATCAAAACAGTAGATCGGAAGTACACATTCCTAGTATTCCTATTGGCACTCGGTAGAAGAGACTACAGAAAAATGATCGGAATACTAACAGGTCACTGTCTGGTGACGGCACACGTCCGCAAAATGGGGCTGACAGATCCAGAAGACTGCAGAAAATGTCTAGGGCAAGGCATGAGGGAAACAGTGGAACATCTCTTGTGTACTTGTCTCGCATTGACTACGCTGTAAGCAACTGGGGTTCCCACGGTATGATAAACTGGAGGAGGTATCGATAATGAGGCCCCAGAGTCTGTTGAAATTCGCGTCAAGCCAGGCATCCTAAAGGATGACTACTTCTCTTGGACTTAGGAACTAAACTTCATCTGGTATCGCAAAGCCACCAAAACTGTTCTGCGCGTGGCATATTGGCCTACCAGTTTAACTTAACCTAACCTAATGTTATGGAGAAGAAATTAGCTTTGTTATAATGATAAGGGTTTGCCATTATGTTTTAAAAGCGGTTCCGGCAAGTGATTGCCGGGACTGGTTGGAATAAATTCCAGTCGAGAGGTCCAACTTTCGAACACTTTTTCCAGCAATTGTGCCGATTGTCAGCAACAAAGCGCCGAATAATCTCTTCAAAACGTCAATTGTCTTGTGCCTCTCTGTGTAGACAGTTGACTTCACATAAAACCACAAAAATAGTACAGCGTTGTTAAATCGCACGAACTTGGAGACTGCGCCACAGACCCACGAAGGGAGGCGCTCACCAAAAGTTTACTTCAATAAATGGATTGTATCGTTGGTTATATGGCATGTAGCAACGTCTTTTTTGGAACCAACGGTCGTCTATATTCACATTCTGCAATTCAAGCACAAAAAAGTCAATAATGATGTCTCTATAGCATTCTTTATTGACTGTAACATTATGACCCACTTCATTTCTGGAGAAATATAGTTCGCTCTGTCAATAGAACACACCAAACAGTGACCTTTCAGGGATGTAACGCCCTCTCAACAATGGCTTGTGGATTAGCATCACTCCAAATGCGACAATTTCGCTTATTAAGCTACTCATTCAACCAAAAGTGCGAGTTCAGCGATGAACAAAATTTACTTCTGAAAATCGGGATCGGTGGCCAACTCGTTTTTGGCACATTCATCGCTCGTGCGGCACGCTTGATGATCGTTCAGCTTCAGTGTTTGCTCGAGTTGAATTTTGTGAGCTCGCAAACCATCAGCATCTTTCATCAAAAGCATGGGCACAGCTCCGATTGTTATGCGCGCTGGCGATTGGACTCATTCGGGTCTTCTTCGATACTCTACCACACAGTAGCAATAGGGCTACGCACTGTACGACGTCTCTGAGTATGTGCATTATCCACCAGAGTACATGTGCTGTGGTTGCTCGAATTACTGATTCTGTTGGGCGATTTTGTCGATCGAATGTTGGCCGAAGCGCGCGATACGTCGTTATAGCCGAGTTTACAACGGCGTACCAGTTCGTCCTTTTCGTTGTTTGGCGCCAATTGGAGACTCCAAGTAAACCCAGGTCTTTTTCCACCTGGTCTTTCCAACGGAGTGGAGGTCTTCCTCTTTCTCTGCTTCCCGCGGCGGTTACTGCGTCGAATACTTTCAGAGCTGGAGTGTTTTCGTTCATTCGGACTAGCCACCGTAGCCGCTGTCTTTTAATTCGCTGAACTATGTCAATGTCATCGTATATCTCATACAGCTTATCGTTCCATTGAATGCGGCATTCGCCTTTGCCAATGCGCAAAGGACCATAAAGCTTCCGCAGAACCTTTATCTCGAAAATTCGTAAGGTCGACGATGTTGTCATCGTCCATGACTCGCACGAGCCGAATTTGGTATTAATTTTGCACTATTCGCAAGAGTTGCTCCAGAGTAAGTCTGCTCATTATGAAATGGCGAACCCAACTGAGTACAAATCAAGTAACAGCTGTCGAGAAGACATTCGAGAATCATACGATAAGACCAACTCCGAAAAAAGTGGATGCCATTACTATCTAAAAAAACACCCGTTATATCTCCGGATAGTTCTGAAGTTTAGAATTTCTCAGCGCAAAAACTAACTAACCAAACAACCACCTTTAATTTGATATACATATCTACGTGGCGGGCGGAAGTTAAAGACATGCGTGGTGGCGCGGCTAACAGCTTCACTTCCCAACATAAAAACACACACACACACACGTACAAACGCCCTAGTCATTACACGCTATCACACACAAACCGATTTTCAATTCCACACCGAAGTCGAAACTCTGACTTCGACTTTGGTCACGACTGCCTTTGCCTTTGCCATGCCGTGCCCCAACACCTTGCGTCTGAGCATGAACGCCCAGCATCGAGTGTTTGTTTTTGTATGAAGATGGCAATGGCGGAGACGATGATGATGCTGATGATGCGATGGACGTGTGAACGGACGCGCGCCGTCAAGTGTTGATGCCACAGTTCGCAATCGCCACACACAACAATTTCGGGTGTTGATAATGATGTCGAGCGCAATGTATGTATGTACATATGTGTGAGTGCTGATAGCGCTTACACACGCAAACGCATATAAATATGCAGCTTATCCACATACATACATATCTACATTGCGATGTGTCGATGTGTGTACACAGTGATATGATTGTTGGCGGCGAAGAGCCGAGGCGCTGCTGGGTGCGTGTGTTCTGTTGGATGAGCGCTTTGGTGGGCGCTATCAGCGAGTGGCACTTGCGCGTGCGGTATTTTGGTAATTTAAACCCTTTGAATATTTAAATAACGCTGTAATGGCGCGATTGTGATAGAGTAATATTTTGGTACAGTGGCT
This sequence comes from Bactrocera neohumeralis, assembly GCF_024586455.1. Classification (NCBI taxonomy): domain Eukaryota; kingdom Metazoa; phylum Arthropoda; class Insecta; order Diptera; family Tephritidae; genus Bactrocera; species Bactrocera neohumeralis. Next base: position 22,894,107 of record NC_065923.1, read on the forward strand.
TAAATGATAAAATTTATGGAAATGTGTGCAAGCGTATGCGATTCAGTAATATTTACAAAGATACAGGGTGGATCAAAGGTATTTTTAGACCACGAGCAGGGTATGTTCAGTTTGCCATGAAGATTGTAACAACCACAATACGCGTAAAACATCTGAGACCATATAAAGTCGAGTTAGTTAAGCTTGTTTGTATATACGTGAATTACAGGGTTTGTCCGGAAAGTAATAGGACTGAGTCGATTTAAAGAAATTTATTGAACCAATCGTTACAATTTCCAAGCATTGAAGGCGTCACGGAAGACGTTCTCCGGAATAGCCTTGAGAGCCGAGGTGCATGCTGCTTGAACCCCCTCTGTCGTCTCAAGACTCGGAAGATTGAATCTTTGTCTAGGAATCACACTCAAACATCTGTGAATCGTCACCTGTGATTACGTTATTCAAAAATTGGGGTTCGCTTTCACACATGTTTACATTTTCTTGGCACACTTCCACTCGCTGCAATTGCTGGTCATCAGTGAGCACTTTTGGAAACATCTTCGCGCACTTATAGCGCATGTTCAAGTCCTCCGTCACAATGTCATGAACCACAGATTTTGATAAATTTAACATCTGGGCAATTAAAAGAATATTTAGTCGACGGTCAGAGTTCAAAACTTTGCGCACACGAGTCGCATTGTCGGTGTTTGTCGAAGTCACAGGTGTCCCAGCACGGTCTTCATCGGCGACCTCTTCCTGGCCTTCCAAAAAGGCCTGGTGCCACCGAAACACACAACTTCTGGCTAAAGCAACATCTAGATAAGCCTATTTGATCATATCAAACATCTCTGTAGCAGATTTACCGAGTTTCACACAGAATTTAATCGCGTACCTCTGCTTTAACGAACGCTGCATTTTCGGCTTGCACCACTCACAGAAACACGTTGCGTGAAAATGTTTGTCGTGACTCTTCAGGTGATCGGGGACAACTGACCAGCCGCTCGTTCGTTAGCTAGGAACGCAACCTACCGAATCCAGTCGGTGCGCGTTCGCACCGAAGTAGAGTCGCGGCGGAAGAAAATCAGTCTTATTACTTTCCGAACAAACCCTGTAGTTTTTGAGATATCGATCCGAAATTTTGCACAGATCGCTTGCTTCTCAAAATTTGCTAATTTGTCGTAATCGATAACGGAACACTATTTCATATAGCGGCTATACAAAGAGACCGATAAGAATCGAGATAAAGAACCTTTTAAACTCTCCTATGGGTGGGTGGTGGTTTTTAAAAGATTATCTCGAACCGCTGATTAAGTAGTGGATTTTGAAATAAAAAAGAAATATTTTTTTTAACTACGAGTTTCAAGGCAATCGCAATTAAAGTATTAGGAGATAGAACATTTGGGTGAGCAGGCTGGACCGGTCGGCTACTTCTATCTTTCATCATATTTTTCTCGAAACATCATTTTCAAAGTTGGTGGTCACAAGCTCTCAGTAACTAGTAAAACGATGTTATTGAAAATTTTCACGATCTTTCTAAATAGGATGACCTCGTGATTGATCCAAGGGTTTTTTTTTTATTTTGAATTACAACTAATACTTCGCCAAAAATTAATTTTTTCCTAATCCTTCGATTAATCACGATCTATACTCATCCACTAACCGTAGAAATCTGATTTTTCAAGACTGTATTTCCGAAACTGTTACTCGGATTAATTGAAAATTTAGGACAATATTCTAGATATTGTAGAACTTAATAAGATAATAAAAAAATAGATTTTTTGAAACCCTACACCCATGTAACCCCTAAAGCGTGCATGATATGTTAAAGGTTTGACATTACTTACAGCACGTGGCCAGGATTTTTTTTGTATTGCACCAGTGCCATAATAACGATAATTACAAATGCATGGTAGCTCTGTTCAATTTAAAAACTTTGGAGAGTGGCGAATCGAACACATTATGCAAGCTTGTCAAACAGATGGGCAGCACTGTGAAATTACTTTTTCAAATTGCATTGATAAGGTCAGAATGAATCAATTACTTGGAAGCACTGAGTTATTTTACAGTTTCAAAAGAAATATTTTATGAAATGAAAAAAGAAGATAAAATTTAATTTTCTTCCAATTTTCAAAAATTGACACTTTGAATTTATTAATTAAAATATTTATTTATTAGTCCGAAGATCCGACTTAGGTCGCTAATAGGTTCGGTCATGTAAGCTTGAACGAAAAATGACATATAGGACACCATTGAAATAAGAAGACAATTTTTATACTGCCTTTATTATTAGTTTTCCAGAAATCTACGTACAATGGGTATGTACTATATGTGGCTTCAATTGTTCAACCGTTGGATAATAGTGATTCGAACAAACTACATACATACATATATGTATCAGTTGTTCAAACAAACTGGCAGCACACCGCGATGTGTATGGCCGATGCGTTAGTGTAATTGTGCTTCGTTTCTTGTTTTTGAGGAGATTCTTCTTCTACTCTGTGTCGAGTCTTACGTTTTCATATAATTTATTTCAAGTCTTAAATTTTGAAAAACAATAAAAAAAAAATTTTTTACTTAATTTTTTGAGCGTAATATGTCACATGTGCATTCACTAAGGTAAAACTGGCCTAAAATAACTAAAACAAAATTTGGTAGCAGTGAAGATATCAGTTATACTCTCAGTTAACTATCGGTTAAATCACCGGTTGACAACAGTAGCGCTAACTGAGATATCTGTTAAAGTTTCTATGGGTTTCTTAAGGCCGAATCGTCAGATATAACTGAAACTCTTGTTTACAAGAGATCGTGCATCCCCTTCTTAAGCATTTTGTGCTTAAAAGTTGTACGGCGTATGAGTTTCCAAGGTACATAATACTTTTAATATATTTGAGTTTCGGTAGTCATGACTTGCTCCTGGGACCACTTTGATGAGGTATCCGAGTACTCCTTTGTATTGATTTCAACTCGTTAACTTTTTTGTTGCATTTACTTGCAATCTTTTGTTGAGCAAAAAAAATTTGCTGAATGATAGCGAGCAAGGAAAAAGCGAATCGATGCCGGCTAATATTTGCAAGTTAATAGATTTATGTGTCACCCTGTACTATTTAATTATAGTTATCTTATATGCAAATCTGCATCCTCATATAACTTATGTGTGTATGTACACTCATGTATGAATAGAAACAATTTTATTATTCAAATTTCTAAAATAACGCAAATCATGCTTCTTTGGTGCAAACTGCCATTTTAAAATTTAATGCGCCCCAAAGGGCTTGCCAATGTGAAATACTAATTGTGTTAAGGTTCTACCACGCACATAGCTTATCGTATTTTTGGCTGGTTTATGGTGAAAATTTTTTTCTATACCACATGTTTCTATGTTTTATATAATTTCATCTATCTCGAAATACAATAGTTCCATACCAGAATTTCTGAAGTGTCGAAGTTTTCGAAGTTATTCGTATTACAAAAACTATATACACAACGCAACTGAACGATTATTTTCAGTGTAAAACAGCATTATCTCTGATAGCGCAGCCTAGATGGATAGTCTGAGAGTTAAGGTATGCTCTGCGACTTATGGTCTATTGTGTCCTCTCCAGTCATCAAAAAGCTTTACTCATGCTGCAGGGTTAATGGCTGTGATATTTTTTCTCGGATTCATTTGCCCGATAGCCTGGTGATTGTGGGGCAATCAAGATCGCAGAATTGATAAATCTTAATCTGTGCAGAAGACACTACTAGCTTTATTTGTGCCTGGGAAGAACAATCAGTTGCTTGAACTTTTGTATTGAACTCTTCGAGAAACAGTTTAACCTGACGAGCCTAGGCATTTGTTGCCAGTAACGATTTCTACAAGCCCTTAATGCGTCAATGTCCAGGATAATGTTGAAGGTGGCAGAAGGCTATATTTCATAGAACAGCCAAAGTGTTGAGAAAAACTAAACAGCAAGCTTTACTGAATCTGGATCTATTGTAGAACCTATCCATATGTTCTTCTCCTTTTTTTGATTTAAATTCAACAAGTGGCTCTCATTTAGTACAGCGAGACTACTTGAAAGTGATCAAATCTATCTGATTTTAGAAAGATATCTCAAAAAGAACGATATCAGAAAAAATTACTTTGGTTAAAATTGTCTAAATTCGCGACCCAACATTTTCGTTCGTAGCCAGAAACTTGTTTGTAACTACTTAGTTTACAGAACCCTAATTTTTCTATACAGAGATACATATATTTAAGATTTAGGATGGCGATGGTTAAAATGGAGTACTTATAGGAGTATAAAATGGTTTGTTAGAAACATACAGAAGGAAACGTCGGAGGCCCTTTAAAGTATATACATATATAATTAAAGTAAATTGTCGAAACAAAAGACATCGGACCACTATGGCATATAGCTGAAACTAATCCTCAAAATCGATTCGATTTGGCCATTCTATTCCTTTATTTGCTAAACGTAAAGCCTACCAAGTTCAGTAAACTGTCAAATTCGGATAGGTGAATCTTGATCACTGGTTTTATAATTTTAGCAATAGCTACCGTTTTAAGACATGTAGCATATGTGCATAAAATAATCTGAAGAGTTTTGAAAGCGACCTTTCCAAAAAGGAAGCTCAAGATAGGTAGGTTCATACCTGCCACTTTGAGCTCAATTAGCGCTGGATCGTTGGACTTCTATAATCTTGCTATGCTGTTTCATCTTGGCTCACAAGCCAGTTGGTGCTTTCAATGAAACTACTTATTTTCGCCAAGCTTTTTGTGGACAGCCTTTCAAGGTTTGGTGCTTGATGAACTTCAAGTACTATGGGTCGGTTTTGTGATAGAGCAGGGCAACTCTTTTCTTGCTTTCAGCTACGGCAACTATTATTATAAGACAGACCCATTTTGACCGCATGCTCTCCAAAAGGCCAGTGCCGCCTTATTCTAGCTGTAAGTCTGTATATGCTATTTTTGGACCTAAATTTTAGGCCCTTTGTTCTTTTCCTGCCATATTTCAGCCATATCTTATTTGTTACCTTGCAGCTTGTTGTTGTAACGGGATGGTAAAGATTAGATAAGTTGTCATCGAGTTCATCCAACGGTAGGCCCAGGAAACGTGTTGTTTCGACGGGTTCAGATTATAGGGAGAGGGGTGTCAGATGTGTGCCGTTAATAGGGCATGCTAAGAGGTGGTTCGTGTCATATTTTAAATATGTCAGAACCGATTCTGGATAAGTAGGAGTTTAACCTGCAGAACAGGTCAGGCAACTCGAGCTCTTCGTCCTCAATGGGTGATGGTTTGGCCCAAGTACACCACTCACTGAGAGGGAGTCGGTTTGTTGCCGAAGTCTGGTCGGCGTATTGTTGTTGTACTCTACGCGATTTGTACAAAATGCATATAAAACACTGTTTTGATCGTTCCTAGCGGGCACAGTATTGGCTCCTGCCGGGATTCATCTAAAGAGGCTACTAGCTTTGTCAACTCGTCTGCCTTTTCGTTGCCGAAATTGTTCCTGTGACCGGAAACCCAAATTAAAGACAAGTGAACTCGAACTGCCAGTGAGCTTAAAGCACTCTTGTAGTTGTTGACTACGTTGAAATTAATCTGCGAAGTCGACAAGGCAAGCAGTGCCGCATGGCAGGTTGCTTTCTGCATCCCCAGTAGTTATTCAATAGAACTTCATAGGCCTTCTCTATATCTAGTGCCATACTTGCGCTTGGAAGATGCTGGCTGAGTTTGGTTAGCGGATAGAAATATAGGTGTTGAGCTCATTGGAGTATACCCCGGTTTCTACTTCGCAGTTCATTTTGGACCCGTCGGTAGAGATTTAGATGCTTCTAGACGTGAATGGAGAAGAAGTATAGTAAGGAGGTAGGTAATATATCTTCTCAAGGTTAGGTTTCAATGGCCACTTTCAGGTGCGGATTCCCAGGTTCCTAGGTGAATTCCCAGATTCTCAGGTTCCCAGGTGGAATGCGCGTCTGAAAGTGACAATTGAAATGTAACCTTGTGAGGATATAGTCTGATTTGCTTATACATATATAGCTGATTTAGGATGACGTTTTCGCCCTACTCTTTCCGGCTTTATCCTCCTAAGTCCCTAATTCTAATAGCAGAACTTGCTGCTACTTTCCGAGTATGGGCAGCTGATGATACATATGCTATATACAAGTAAGTATATAAAACTATAAATATACATACGAAAATACATACTTATAATGATGTTTGTTGTAGGTACACGAGCACTAACTTTCGAAACTACAAATACCAGGCAACTAAGTACAAATAACAATAAAAACAAATCTGTAAGTACGTATGTATGTATGTATGAATTTATATAGATTGTACGCAATTTTAAAATTATTATAAATATGTATGTGTAAATTGTGTAGCTTACAACTACATACATGTAAACAAGTTTGTCTGTGAGTTTGCGGGCATAGTTCAAAAATTAGACACGAAGGATGTACGAGAAGCACTAAAAATTGTACATCTACTTAGGTGTGTAAGTGGGTGGCTGATGGTCTGGCCGAATTACACATTAGAAATATCTGTGTGTGTGTGTGTGTGTGTGTGCTATTATTGTAGCAGTGCTGTTCGTCCTTTCGTCTGTCGCATGAATATTTAGTTTAATTTTGAGGGTGGCACTCATGTGCACAATGAGGCCAAATGACTTTTTGCACTCCGCACGCTGCATACTGCCAGCCACTCGGTTTTCGGGAGCTTTCGAACACACCACAGACACACCAGCTAGTTAAAATTTGTGTAAGTGGGACTTGTATGTATGTTTGTTGATTTGAATTTATGCATGTGTGTGTGCTATGGTCACCGGGTAGTCAAAGGAATGTGCTATGCTGATAATCTATGGGTGTTGATGGGTGGACGCTGGGAAGCGCATTGGTATGCGGAAAAGGGTGTATGCACTTAGATATGTTTTGTATGTACATATGTGTGTATTTACATGTGTATATGTCTGTAGTCTATATGAACAAGCACATTGCCTGGGGACTAAAATTTTGTAACGATTTCGCTCATTTCAGCCACAAAACTTTTACAAATAAGTTTATTACATATGTATGTAGAGGTGTGTGTATATATAAATAAATACATATAAATGTGTGTACAAATATATCTCTATATACATAAATTATTTTAACACTGCTCTACCCCACAATTTGTAGAGCTTTAAAAGCCATAGACATGAGTACAAGGAAACATACATACATACATATGTATATGAATGTGCAAGTGTAGAAATATGTAACCGTATGTGGCATACAATTACTTTACATGCGCTTACACATGCATAGAAGTAATTACATACATATGTACATATATTTTATATTTGTTACTGTCGATATTATGACTGCTATTATAGCAGTGAGGTTAGGTAGAAGGTTGCTGGTTGTCGCTGTAAATTGTTGTAAGGCTGTATATATCGAATATGCATATTAGTCTGTATGTACATACATAAATGCATATGTAATAACCAAAAATTCATATTTCAATACATATAGACGATTGTAAATTTTGGCAGGTGTCTACACAGGATCTACAAACATTACATTTACAAGCGCACATTAACTATTAACACAACTACATATATGTATAAATAAATATATATAGTACATATTTACCATATAACTACCATATGTAACCCGTTATATACACACTTGCATGCAAATTTCATACACAATGTGACTTAAGCCGAGCCACTACCCATCATATTCACATGAAAGCCATACTATTCCACATATAAGGTGAATATATAATAAATATTTTAAAATGGAAATTGTGAAAACTACTACATACACTTGCAAGCACACACACAAACACATATAAAAATACATATATGCATAACTGCTCGATTACATAACAGTATTGAGTTGTATATAACTATTTAGTTTATTTATAAATGCATATAAACATACATACATATATAAATAGGACCACTATATACCTGCAAATTATATATTATAACGGTATGCAATTCACATGCTCCCATCTGGTCGCAGGTACAGTAACCACGATAAATACAGGTGAATATTGTGATTGAAAAATTGAGTATAACCACAGGGTGGCGCCGTCACCCGTTCGGCATAGCGAACTAGCGAACCTTCTTATTCCACACCAACAATAACGGACGGGAATCCTTATAATATTAAAAAATACATAGCCTCTGACGTATGCATGTATGTATATTATATAACACTGTTGCAGACTATCGATTGAGCATTAATAGTTTCGCTAAATTCACTTATAATACTCAAAGTATGGATACATGCTGGACTGAAGGTCTCGTCCTTCGGAAATAGAAATATTTATCTAAAAGAACTAATAATGATCGTTAATAGGAAGGCAGTCAGTTTCGAGAGAAAGGTTCTGCGAAAAATTTATGGTACTTTGCGCATTGGCAATGGTGAAAACCGCAGTCGACGGAACGATGAGCTGTATGAGGTATACGGCGACATTGACATAGTTCAGCGAATCAAGAGACAGCGGCTGCGCTGGCTAGGTCATGTTGTCCGAATGGAAGAAAACACTCGAGATCTGAGAGTATTCGACGCAGTACCCGCCGGGGAAAGCAGAGGAAGACCTCCACTCCTTTGGAAAGACCAGGTGGAAAAGGACTGGGCTTTGCTTGGAATCTCCAATTGGCGCCACATTGCAAAAAGAAGAAATGACTGACGCATTGTTGTAAACTCGGCTATAACCGTGAAAACGGTGTCTACGCCAATAAAGATGTTCGGCTGTCTGTTCTGTTTGCAGCTTTTCTAAAAAATCCTAATTGACCGTAATGATCCTCATAATTCGACAAAGCGCTCTGATACCAACACAAATATCAGTTTCAGCTATCTTTGCTGGTTCGCTGAAAAGTATGACTACCGAGATGTTTCATCCTTATACTGCAATGTAAATGGGAAAAGGGTGCCGCCTGTTGTTGACCAGCTCAGAATGCATGATAGCAGCGAAGTACCGACATATTCCCAGATTTATGGAATGTAGAATGCCGGCCTGTCAATGGGTGTTGAAGAAGAAGACTTTGCTAGAAGGCCGGTATTTTCGTTCCCACGACAGTCAGGTCTACCTAACCGGAAAGAATCTGGATTTTTATCTGGCCAAGGACTGTCAACTCGACAGAATTCTGCAACAACAACTTTCAATGAATGAGCTATGACCAGACAACCAAGTGTTATAACGAAGCAGCTTGACGCTCTTGACATTGAGATCAGAGAATTCTTGCCTTGAGCGCACTGTCAGCAATCTATTGGTTAGATAAGTTGGACTTCTGAGCAGTTTATCTACTGCTTCCTTGATCTGGTTGTCTGAAGCTAGAGTATGAACTACCGACATAGTCTATCTCTAACTAAAGATCAGCTTAGATTCATCCAGCTACGCTATTTACAGGTAAGTATAATACGCAGGGAAGAAATTGCAAGGACTTGGCTCTATCAGACAGTGATCCAGGTTGTCAGTGATGCAATCGACATTACGGAGGATATCCGAAAGTCCCTGTTTGTAATCCTAGCTAGGTATTATAGCAATCTTCTCTGGAATGCACATGCCGGCCATATTTACGAATGCTATATGTATCTGATTGTTTGGTTTTGACAAGTAATCCAAAGCTGAACCTTCTCTCTCTATTGCAAAGTAACACAGAAATCACTATCGTCGTAATATTCAAGAAGATTCTCAGTGAAAATTGTCAAATTTAGAGAGTGAAAAGGTTTTCGTGAGGTGTGCGGATAACTTTTCGAACAATGACGAAAAAACCTACACATCTAGGACACCTAAGAAGACTTTTAAAATAACGAAAATGTAAGATTCCTGATGTTGTTCTCATAAAGCGTAGTTTCAAAGTAAACGATTTATTTTTGACATAGTTTAGTAGTGCCTCCTTTACATGTACCAAAATGACGTGATACTAACGATGTTTCGAAAAGAAACTATCAAGTAGAGGCCACAAACTTAAAACGTGATTTATTTTCAAGTAAAATACTAATTTAAAATTATAGCAAATATATGCTCACCTGACAGAACTTGATGAAGTTTTCGACAACTATCGATTTATCCGAGAGCGTCATTTGACCGGTGAAACGCACACCTAATTGTTTCAAATTTTCCTTCTTCTTCGCCGGCAACTTATTCATATGCTGGAATATGCCCTCCTCCACCTTGTGCGATGGATGCACATCAAAGTTATCTTTGATGGTGAAGGTAGCCAATGGCTTGGGCGCGCTTGCCGCCGAACTCGAGTGTAACATAGCGAAATCCGAACTGCCAGTGGCGGCGCCCTCAGAAGAAGTATTCGAGTTGGAAGCGTTGAGGTGTGAGCTAGGAAAGGCCAAATTGGATACCTCCATGGAGGATTCATTCGAGTTGGAACTATTTGTAGCCGTCATGTGATGCATATCGAAAATGGTGTGTTTGGAATCATGATCGAAGACGTCCAGCGCATTGGCATCAAGGCTATTCGAAGTGCGCGATACGGAAGACAATAGAGCGGCGGCTTTGCGTGAAGAACGTGATTTATGCGACGTGCTACTATCCAAATCGATCAAGCTAGACGACGATGATGATGATGCTTGCACTTGACCAGCTGAGGCGCTGGCAGCGACAGCATCACCTTGCGGCTCGCTATTATTGTAATCGTTCGAGTGACGCAGGTATTTTAGGAATTCAAAGGAACCATCAAAATGCTGTGCACCACTCGGATTGGCCGCAATAGGCGTGCCCGATTGATTGCTATTCTGCAATTGCGTTATAGGATGTGGTGTGCCCGACGAGCCGCTAACCATTGGACTCGCACCGGCAGTTGTAGTCCAACGCTGTGGCGTTGTCGGATAATTTGGCGTCGTCGCAGCTGTTGTTAGGTGCGGTGAAGCGAGGTGATTGTGTGAATGAAAGGCATTGCTGGGAGCGGCTAGACTGCCAGGTGTATGCGGTGCATGACCGGCGTAAGGATGTTGCGCATGTGGATGTTGGTGCGGGTGATGTGACAGGTGAGTGTTGGGATGTTGGGGTGTGTGATGTGCGGCATGCAAATGTGCGCCATGTTGCAGCTGTTGCACGCCGGCCGGTGCCGTATTGGAGGCGTTGGCGGGCGTTAATGCGGAAGTGTTGGCCGTTTCCGTGCCGCCACAATTACCAATGGAATTCATTGCGGCCACACCGTTATTATATGGCTGTTCAATGCCGCTTGGTAACCCCGTCGCGTTGGCGCCAGCGCTTATATTGGCATTGTTGTTGTTGCCACTATTACCAACACCACCATTGTAATACTGTTGTTGTTGCTGTTGTTGCGATGCTGCCTGCTGCGCTGTTAATGATGATGATGAGGCTGCGGCACCAGCTGCTGGCGATGGCGACGCTGGTGACGTGCCAGCGCCCGCACCCGAGCCGAACACTTGAAAATCCTCGAAGGACGAAAACTTTAACTCGCCATTGCTCAAATACTTGGCGAATTCTGACGAATCGTTGAGGGAATTGAGGAAGAACGAGCTGAAATTGCTGGATATGCAGGACATTTTCGTTTTTCTTTTTTCTGCTTGTTGTTGTATGTGTGTGTTTGCGTCGTTTTTTGTTATTTTTCTAATTCAGGCGCACACTTTTTGTATGTCTGCGTCGACTCCACACGGTTTTGCTCCAGCCTGTGTTTTATGCGCCTTTTGTTTGTGGTTGTTGTTGTTGTTTATTTTCTTTTATTTTTTGTTGTTGTGTGGGTTTGTCGCGTCGTGTTAGCGCGCTGTGTGGCACCGTGTTGTGCTGCTAGTGCACTGTTGCTTTATTATGATTGTTTTGTATTGGATTTTTTTTGCTGTTGTTTTTTTGATTTTCCCTTTATTTTCACGTTGTGGGGGTCACGCGTGTTGTTTTGGTTTGGTAGGTGGAAGTTTGTGTGTTAACGTGTTAATAATACTGTTAAGAATACCTACGACCTTGTTAATTTCCACTCGTTTTTTTTTCGATTTTTATTTTTTTGTTATTGTTGCATTTTTAAAGCTTCTTTGCATTATAGGAAATATCGGTGTTTCACTATTTTATTTACTATTACTTAATTTTTTCTTGTAATTAGCGCATAATACACTAAGCTTAGCATGTAAATTTGTTGTTTTTGTTATTACTTATCACTTATGAATTATTATGTACACTAATTTTTAAATTATTTAATTTGATTACTTGTGGTTTTATTTTGTATTTTATGCTTTAGTCTCGGTTCGACTGTACTAATTAGTTTAGAAAATGGCACATAATTTGTTGGTCTTCCCGTTTATGGAAAGCGCGTAGACCAGTTTTGTTTGTTGTTGTTATTGTTGTAATTTTCAGCAATTTTTCAACTTAAGCTACATACATTATTTTTTAGTTTTAACTTTTATTTTTATATTTTTTAGTTTTAATTTTTATTTTTTTAGTTTTAATTTTTATTTTTTTAATTTTAATTTTTATTATTTATTTCGTTTATATTTTTTCTTAACTAATATTGTAACAACAGCACTTCACAATTGCTTAAAATTAAAATTGTAAAGAAAGCACAAGTGCATACAATACTCAGCACATGCCCGACAACACAATACATATACTATATACGCACACACACACACGCGCGTATATGCCTATACACTACCACTATTGCAGACGCTTATACCCCATACGTCGCTTTAATTCGATTTTACTTTTGAATTAACCACACACATGCGCGCACATTTGAACAATTGCTTGAGTGATTTTATTGTAGTTTTTGTTATTGTTGTTGTTGTGGTTGTAAGCGTGCGCTTCCTTTGCCCCGCCTTGACGTTGGCGTTGACGTTTTGGTTTGGTTTGGTTTGAGAGCACACACACGTTTTGCTTTGCTTTGCCAGTGCCTGTGCCTATTCAATATTCAATTGCACTTTCTTGTGCAGATATTTTCTATTCACTAACACCACTACAACTATGTACATACATACGTATGTACGTACAACACTACAACTGCCGCTATCTATTTTCGCTCAATTTTCATCGCTTTGCGCTGTGTGCCCGTATTCGTGTGCGTGCGTGTGTTTGTGTGTGTTTGCTTCCACTTTAATTTTAAATATTAAAAATTATGAATTTTCTTTCGCCACTTTTCTTCGCTTTACGAAAACGGCTTCGTCTCGTCGCATGCCGACGCGTCGCTCGCTTGCTGGCTGGCTGAATGACTAGCTGGCTTGTCGCGCAATTGCTGTTGGAAGTGTGCCTCTAGCTGTTTGCTATCGCTATTTCCCCACTACTAATAGACTGTGTGTGTGTTGTTGTTGTTGTTGCTGTTGGTCCGGCCGGCCCAGGCGTGTGCGAGCGTCAAGCAGGCAGCAGGCAGGCAGTCAGTCAGTCAGAAAGGCAGTAAAGCCGCAGCGCAGCGTGTTTCAGTTGGATTTTCACTTTAATTTTCTTAGTTTTCTTTCCGTTTGCTTGGCGTTTTACTTGTTTCTGGCCTTCTAGCTGTGAGGTTTCCTTTACTTTTCGCTTATTTTTATTATTTTCTATTATTTTTATTGCTTTTGCCACATTTCTGCGCCACAGTCGTATTTTATTACATTCGTTCTATGCCGTTATGTGTGTATTTTAATTTTTATAAACTCGTTACGGTTAGCAGCGTACTTAGTTTTCGGCTAGTCTTTCTATTTTAGCTGTGTCTAGTCTGCGCGCTAGACGAATTCTTGATGCCACACTCGAGCGTTCAGCGTTCTTCAAATGCTTGTTGCGTGTATACAACGCTGGTATTTTGTGTCCGTAACGCTGTCGTCAAGCGTTTAGCTGCCGCTATATTTAAGTCCTGCTACCTCAGTTGCGTCTTCTACGACGGTATATAGTATATGCTGCTGCTTAGCGCCGTGTCGCATGTTCACAATGCTCAATGTTGCAACTTTCTATGCGCTGCTTACCTTCCACAACTACTTTTCTGCGTCATTAGTTGTGTCTTGTTGGTGTTGTTGTTTTGCATTTTTCATACCCATATCCGTTTGTACCTGTGTGTGGTAGTAGTGACGACCTGCGATACCGCACAACTAGTATGGCCACAAGTTTCTCCAATAATTTTGCACTTTTTGTAGACAATTTTATTTTCTGATTTTTGTTTTTTGGGTTTTGTGTGTTATTTGTTCTTGCTGACCGCAGCAGCGCACTGAATCAACAGCAGCAGCAGCCTAAATCGTAACGAAACGAGACGAACGATTTCAATCGAGCTCAGTCGACTTCGTAACGAAATAAAATCGTCTTGTGTTTGCCGCTTAAACCGAAAATATTGCCGTCACGCACCGTACCGCACAGATCTCGTACTAAATGTGAATCTGTCTGGATATGCTGAAGGAAGTAGTTAACCGTAGGCAGGCAGCGACAATTTTGAGGATTTTGATTTCACACACTCACGCGCGCTGCTCGCACACAACCGACGATAACAACGGCAACTACGACGACGACGATGACGACGAGGCGATGAGTACGCCGATGACGACGAGTTTTCTTCTGCCTCCGGCTCTGCTTCTCTTTTTCCACCGTCGGCTTCCACTTCCTTCGTAGTGTGATTACGCGTAAGGCAGGCAGGCAGTCAGGCAAGCAGACAAGCGCACGCAGTCAGGGAAACAACAGGCACTAGCTTAACGAAGCAAGACGTTCCGACCGGCCAACTGTTCAGCCATTCTCCTGTGCGTCTATCGTTGCTTAAAGATTTTTTTTTTTTTGATATTTGGGTAGGTAAGCGTCGTCACACTCGACGCCAAATCGTAGAGGCAGTCAAATTCGTTGATTTTACACGATGTTTTGTTGTCGCTTTACGGCAGCGTGCCGTATCGTCTGTCTACTTCACTGGCCAAACATAGCTAGCGCTACATAACCATATAATTTTGAGTCTCTATGTAGTAGTATGTGTGCCGCAGCCAGCTAAGGAAAAACGTGCTTTGATTATGACGGCGACGACGACGACGACGCCGTCGCTATGCCAGACCAACGCTCGTGGTACGCTCGCTCGCGGATCTCGCCGGCCGCAAAGGGGTGTTGCTCAAATAGAAATTTATTTTAAACAATTTTTGCGTTTAACCCTTAAATGCCGCGCATACCGTCTCCAAGCGGTCGTCACTCGGCTGAGCAAATAAATACTGACTACTGACTGACTGAGTGAGTTTCGCAAACTTAAAAGTTTCAAACGCTTTGCAGTCAACTGAGCTCTGTGGCCCAGCAAACCTGGCCACTCAACTTGCTCGCACACAGCTTAGAAACGCTCACAGCGCTGTAGTTTTTGCTTTTGCCTTTGCTAGTTAGTAGTGCTCGGTGCGTTTTTATTGCTCTCGCTGTTGTTGTTGTACACTGGGGGGTATGTGTGTGGCAGCATGTATGTACATATGTATGTTAGCTTGTGGATTTGTGGGGGTCTTTTTAGTGTTTTTGGCGTGTGTTGCCTTGCCAGGCTATTTGGCGCTCTGCTTTTGCTGTCTCTTCGTAGACACTTTGTTTTGACTCGTTCGGCTTTTGCCTTTTTGGGCTGCTCTGCAAGCGTATACAAGCGCTGCGGCTCTGACGGCTGCTCTCTTATGGCGAGAGCGCTCTCTGTCAATATTATTAAATAAAAAAAGTGTAGCTGCTGCCCTCCTTTGGCGTTCGCACTCATTCACTGTTTTGCTACGTCGTTCGTAAGGTATATCTCGCCATGTACCCTATTGTATATGCAGTTATGTTGGTTGTGTAGTTTAAATATTTCAAATATGAAATTCCGAGGCGGTAACGCAGAATGATTTGTCTGGTCTAAGCAGATAACAGGAGGACGTGAGTTGCCATTTGCACCTTTTGGTGGTCAAGTGCTGAAATGAGAGATGAAGGAAGGAATTTAGTTTTCACATAAATATTGCTAAAATACCGAGCTTTTAAGATAGGGCGGGTCGAGACGATGTTGGTAACAATGTCATTATGGGCGTATGTGCAAAAGTTCTTGTTTCTCCTTCAATTGGTGACGGGAAGAATTCCAACATATCAAAAAATAAAATAAATTATCGAAATGGGTCTTCTTCGTTGTCCAAATTTCCTCCCAACAGTTCATACAAATATAAAGCGAAGCTCTAAGGATTCATCCGAAAGATTCTCAGTCATCCGATAGCCAATACGTGAAACCCTCTTTTCGGTTCCCATTTATGAGCTTCACATTATTTGGTCCGAATTGTAAAAAACAAAAAAACGGGGATGCACCAAGCAATATCAAGTCGATGAGAGAGCTGAACGATATTGGACCTAAGTACTGTGTAGATTAGGTTAGTTTAAAAGGTCTATCCAAGACCCCGATCGACAAAGCGCTTCGAGCCTGTCACAAATTTGTTTAGACGGCTAATATCAGTTCCGGCTATGTCTTTTAGTTCACCTAAAGTAAGATTACCGAGATGATTCAGCCTCAGTCTTGCAAAGGCTGGACATGAACAATGGAGAAGAAAGCGCCTGGATGTTTCCACCTTGTCCTCCTCCATCCAACTTTCACAACTAGCGTCCGACAAGATTTTAAGGCTTACCGCATGAATGCCTATTGGATGGTGTTCAGTAAGAACTCCTACAATTGCGGCATGATAAACTTTGCTCGAGGCAAGTAGTTCAGTTGATCTCGAGCGTTCTACTCTAGGCCAGAAAGACCCCACAGTCGACCAGCGCCTGCTAGGCACACGCGAGGTTCATTGGTGCAATGCTAGAACGCAAGATGCCAATGGAAATCCAACCCGGTCCCATTCGGACTTAAGCGGGGCAAGGGGCCCCTGTGGCTAGCTCATCAGCTTCGCAATTTCCAGCGATTCCGCTATGATCAGGCATTCAAACGAGCCTAATGATGAAATGGCTTGATGCTATTTCTAGTGAGGACAGGGGTCTCAGCGGTAATTGTAGTGTACTTGATGATATTATAGCTTTGGCGAAAGTATAGAAGGTTCCAACAATTTGGATAATGTACATGCTATAAGTCATGGAGATTTATTACCTATTAGTGAGGTGAAGGTTTTCGAAGCTGGATGGAAGTTGGAAGTGTAAGTAATCGCTTTTCCATTTTCGAGATATCAGCTATTTCCATCTCGGATCCAAATAGCTTCTTTTATAATTTTTTGGAATATTTTGGGATATCTTGGACTATGTAAGCTATAGGTAAGATTTGGTTCCGAACATCATCCAGCTTAGCTTCATCTCTCATAAGTTGATTTGAATGAAGCCTCTTTAATACATTTCTATGTTGATCTTAGTTTGCTAGGACCTTGCAAGGACACTAAAGCCCTAGTGGAAATGAGCAGATAGACAATTCAGAGAACTATTGTTTTGAGAATATGGCTTAATTAAAATATTCCAAGATTTTGGTTAGCATAATGGGTTGTCAAAAAAGTCTTGCGGTATTTTTATTGAAATTGAAATATGTAAGTCTCTTTCGACCAATTCAGCGATTTTATCGCAATTTTCGTTATATAAGTTGAAACCTACGTAGGGCGGTGCACAAATTCGATAAGTAGTTACTCTAACTGGCGCCGGTATCGCAAGGGAAATTTACTGTCGTGTAGTATATTCTTGTGAACGGCTACAGCCAAAACTTCATTGGAATCGGACTCGTAATTATTTTTGGACCACGTGTGGAAGGGATGGGTCCACGGATTATCGAAATATGGAATATCGATGGGTGATTCAGTTCATATTTTTGGAAGAGAAATCTCGCAGTGAAATGAAAGAGCATACAATGACGGTCAAAAACTAGTTTCAAGAGTTTCAACCTGGCTGCCGCCGGATTTTGAAAAGCCATGCTGAAAAGTTCCGAAAACGGCTATCACGGAGAAAAACCTGACAAAAGTGACGATCTCGTACTGTCAGCCCGACGTTTTAAGACGTGGAAATTGGGTATGAGAAAGCTATCGGCGCCCGTTGAAGAACCCCTGAAAAAACTAGTCGAACTAAAAGAAAATTATAAGAAGCAAATATCTTTTTTGGAAATTTCTTTTTTCTTTTGTAGGCTAAGCACTTTACGTATCACGTTCGTTTATTTCAGTTTTTGTTTAACACCAGACGGATTAACTGTATTCCAAACTTAAGCACATTTATCAGTTAGAAATGTATTTTAAGGTATTATATGCTGTAAATGATAGCAACAGAGTAGGCTGACTTAAAGTCTTATCAACGCTAGATACTTCTACAAACATATGTATACGGGTGTATGTGTTTGCAACTTTGTATATTTAGTTAATTCTTGCTAAATTAGAACAAGATTTTTTATTTTTAACAAGCTTATATTTATATGTATATAAAATTACCTATGTATAATAAGAGGTCTCTTCAGCGATTTTTAATAGAATATTTATTTGAGCATTATAGATTTTTCAAAGACTCTTTAATGGCAATTAGTTGAGCGTTGAAGTTCGAAGAAATTTATTTTCTTGTGGAACATACATTGTATATATGCTCGAGTTAAAATATTTCTTATGATCCGTCTATTTTCTCGCGAAAGTCTGTTCAATAATAAAGGGTGATCCATTTCGAGGTTTCCTACTTTTTCAAAGAAAAAATACAGAAACTTCAAATTTAATTGGGATTGAATCGAAGCGTGATTGTCCGCATAGACCTTAGGCTTTACATTTTCTCACAGGAAAAAGTGTAAAGGTGTGATATCACATGATCTTGGTGGCCAAACGACCGGCTCAATACGTGAAATTATCTTCTTACTATAGTGTCCTCTCAATAAATCTATTGATTGAATGCGATGTGTGAGAAACGCCGCCGAACACAATCTGGCTGGAAAACGTCGGATCTTCTTGGAACTTTGCAAGAGCCCATAAAGCGAGCTACTTCAGTTCTTGCACAAACTTTGCTTTGTACGTTTTCAATTAAGATCTCGACGTAAAATGTGCCAAGTCGTTTCATATACCAGTTGATTGATTTGTAAACGGTGTTTGGCCTAAGTTTTTCCATGATGAAATGCCAAACAATACTGTATGTACAAAAATAACGTGACAACTTAATACGACTCACGCGCGATCTGTCAAAAAAAGGCTATTGAAAAAAGTACATCTAGTTGGATCCCCGTTAGTTGTGTTGGTAGAATAAAGGGGTGGTGATTAGATACAGCTGTTTCCAAATCCTTTTTTATACTCTCGCAACAAAGTTGCTAAGGAGAGTATAATAGTTTTGTTCACATAACGGTTGTTTGTAAGTCCTAAAACTAAAAAAGTCAGATATAGGGTTATATATACCAAAGTGATCAGGGTGACGAGTAGAGTTGAAATCCGGATGTCTGTCTGTCTGTCCGTCCGTCCGTCTGTCTGTCCGTCCGTCTGTCTGTCCGTCCGGTTGTCCGTCCGTCCGTGCAAGCTGTAAATTGAGTAAATATTGAGATATCATGATGAAACTTGGTACACGTATTTCTTGGCTCCATAAGAAGGTTAAGTTCGGGCCCACTGTCACGCCCACAAAATGGCGAAAACCGAAAACCTATAACTAAGCCATAAATAAAGATATTAAAGTGAAATTTGGCACAAATAATCGCATTACGGAGGGGAATATTTGGACGTACTTTTTTTGGAAAAGTGGGCGTGGCCCCGCCCCCTACTAAGTTTTTTTTTATACATATCTCGGAAACTACTATAGCTATGTCAACCAAACTCTATAGAGTCGTTTCCTTCAGGCATTTCCATATACAGTTCAAAAATGGAAGAAATCGGATAATAACCACGCCCACCTCCCATGCAAAGGTTATGTTGAAAATCACTAAAAGTGCGTTAACCGACTAACAAAAAACGTCAGAAACGCTAAATTTTACGGAAAAAATGGCAGAAGGAAGCTGCACCCAGGCTTTTTAAAAAATTGAAAATGGGCGTGGCCTCGCCCACTTATGGACCAAAAACCATATTTCGGGAACTACTAGACCGATTTCAATGAAATTCGGTATATAATATTTTAACACCCTGATGACATGTACGAAATATGAGTGAAATCGGTTCACAACCACGCCTTCTTCCAATATAACGCTATTTTGAATTCCATCTGATGCCTTCTATGTATAATACATATACATGTACATTAGGAACCAATGATAATAGCGGAATAAAACTTTACACAAATACGGTATTTGAAAAATATGTAAATGACGGATAATGAAATCTCGATTATCACTTTATCATGCGAGAGTATAAAATGTTCGGTGACACCCGAACTTAGCCCTTCCTTACTTGTTTTTATTTCGAAACAATTTAAAACTTAGTGGGTAGGGTGATCGCCCTGATCTGCTAAAATAATTGCATAATTAATATTTTTTTACGAGTCTACTATTCCTGAACAATAGTAAATGTTTCAGTCAGAAGTGGAAAGGTATGGTAGGAAACTTTATATAGACTGAAATATGGAGACTAGTAAATTTTAATCGCCTCAAGTTACTATAATCTAAATCTGACTAAGAAACGGTTCAAACATTGTACACAAGCCTTGAATGGTTTCGAAATGAACTCAGCTTATACTATATATAATTTTTACTCAAGACAACAGTGCCAAGCTTCACCTCGACCTTGGGGAATACATATTTCTAAACCTTCCTGGGATATAGAACAACACTGCAATTTTCTTTTTTTTTTTTGGAAAAATGTTTGCCAAAAATCCAAATTTAATTTTTTTTCCTTCGTCCAAATTCGATGTTAAGATTTTAACTAAAACACATATTTTTTCATTTTAGATGATCCTGTAAGGAGTTATTCTGCCAACGCTGGCGCATCTTTTTCCGGAGAGGTCACCGGTAATGGCCCAGTTTAAATTTTTTTTTTTCAAAAACTTCAAAATTATTTTGTTAATCGTGTATGTTTCTAACAATAAAATATTTAATTTTTTATATGAGAAAAAAGGCTGTTTTTTACCCGAGGAAACCCATGTAACCCCTTTAGGCAAATTTGTTTTTTGTTCTTTTGAAGCTCGTAACTCAATAAAAAATATCATTTTAAATTGCAAAGCTCATGCTCTTTTAGGAAATTTACTACACTACAAAATTCATTTACTTTTTCTCTTATTGTTAGGCTTTCCTTTGGTAGGCATTGATGATGTTGAATATCTCCTAACCGTTTTCGAAAAATTATACCAAACAAGCATTCGATGCAGAAGAAATTAATGTTTTTTCTTATTGTTTTTTACAAAATAAATATGCACTGAAGTTCTCGGCAATATTTCGAATTTAAATCTTTGCCCTGCAAGTCGCAATCATTTCTTTGTGTCTTTATCGACTTTGAAAGCAAAAAGAATAGCTATTTCAGTGATTTTTAACAAAAGATGATTGATATTTTTTTGACATTACACTAAACATAAATTAACCATTTGACTGATATCTTAAAAAATTTAACCTAAAAAATTTCATGCAAATTTTAAAACCAAAAATTTATGGTTTCCGAATTTTTTATAAAACGCCCTAATATCTAATAAACCATCCAAACATGTATTAGCAGATTTCTATTTATTTGCATACATACATACACATTGTACGTCTGTATGTCTGTTAATAGCAGAAAGTAAATAGTTCCACCGCACTTTCCACACAACGCCCAATCAAATATTTACCGTCAACCCTTGCCATATTGAGCTGCAAATTGCGGTTTTAACACATTCAAACTTTACCTTTTCCGCTGCGCTTGGATTTTTTTTTTTATTTGTATTTTGAACTGCTCAATTATGTTTATTCGTTATTCAAACACCAGGTATACACATATGAACCAAATTCACATACTCGTACAGATATTCACTGTTCGCACACTGTGCCCACTGGAAGCACTCATTCATTCGTATTTATTCTTCACTTAGAAAAGCATTTAAGCATATGTAATTTTTCAATTAATTTTAATTATAAACTTAATTAGGAAATATTTGAAAATTGTACACAATTGGGGAAAAGCTCTCGCTGTCGCACGCGCTCGCATATGGACCGTCACATGAGCGAAAGTGATGGCAGATAATAGCACAACGAATAAAAATAAAGACACTTTGTTTAAAATCAAAATTAATTCACACACGCTATTGCCGTTTTGCTGCTGCTGTCGTCCACCGTCATCGACAAATCGCTAGCGCAGAGCTCCTACCGCAACTGAATCGGATTCATCCAAAAGTCAATCCAATGCATGAGCAAAATGAGTGCCGAAGCAGCGGAGAAGCCGGCGCCGGCGGCGCAGCAACGAATGACAGTGTAAAGTTTAGTATATATGTGTGTGCTTGTATGTATTTGCAGCTCTCCGATAATTTGTTTATGCGGTGTGGGTCTCTTGGATATATTATTTGCCACAAGAGTAAGCTTTGCGCTAGTGAGGTGGGTCGAGTCAGGTATTGTCATTATCACCCACTCTGTGGCATAAAATCATAGTAAATACATACATATGTGAATGATATCGCCAAATATATTTTGCATTTTACAGTTTTGGGAGGAAATATTACAAATGTCAATTTATTGACTTTTGAGCTTTTTGCGTGCTTTGTATGCGATATAAGAGGATTGTAAAGAGAATTGTTTTAGAGAAAAAATTCTATTTAACTGTAAAGGGACAATTTTATAATTTTAAAAAATTTTGAAAAATAGGATCTGATGTTTAGCAAAATTTTTCTGCTCAAAATTATCTCAAATCCAAAACCAAAAAACTGTATTAATAAAATAGATGAAAGGACTAGTCAAAATTATTAGTTTTGAAAATGGCGGCTTGTCAAAAAAAATTGGTTTTTGTGTTACACTTCAGGGTGCCTTGAAATTATTATCACAAAACTTAATTCTTCGATTATTACCTGACGAATACATATACATATGTGACCTGGTCTACGAAAAGGGGGCTAACGTGCGAAAACTAGTTTTCTGGGAAAAGCTGTTAAAAATAATCGTCAGTTTCTCGTTATCTCATTAATTGGTCTCCTTTTTTTTGACACCTAAGCCCCCTTTTCGTAGACCAGGTCACATATGTACATATCTAAGAAGGTCGTGTGAAAACTGAAAGCCGAAAACCCCTAAACACCCGTTTCGCCGACCAAAAATTTGTTCACACACACTTACATAAAACAACATCTTAGGTTCGCAAACGGATGCTTACAAATTATAAAACGGAAAGTGAAAAATGCCGATTCAAATAGGGTTCGTTTCCGATCCTTTTTATTTGTTGTTGTAACAGTCCATATTATTAGCGATTGTTGCCGAGTTGATAGTCCGACTGGTTAAACCCTCAAAGGTCACGAGTTGTATTTAAGCCCATTGGCCAAAAAACAAAATGTTTTAGCGTGTCCAATAACAAAACAGATCGGTTTGTATATATACTTTTGAATCGTTCATTTTATATCAACTATTAATTAAATAAAGTAGAATCACTAATTCATATATTTTAAACCGATTTCCGAAATGAATATAGCTTCTAATTACAACTTTTACCTCTGCATCTGGCATCATTACGAACAGCTGATACATTAAAAAAAATGCACATAAAAGAAATGTCAAAAAACAGCGTGTCCGGCCAAACCAAACAGTTCATTATAATATTTTTAAATAATTAGTAAATATTTCGATTTTCAAAATGAAATTTGTTGTAGAAAATATTAGCAAGTCTTCGGGACGCCTGGGGCATTTAGTACAAGCGGAAACGGGCAAGCGTTTTCGCACACCATTGCTAGTACAAACAACTAAAGTGAGTGCTTAGAGAAGATTTACACTGTTTAGATGAGACTTAAAAATATACACTATTATAATGTAGGCGGGAAGCATTCCATATCTCAGTCGTGAGGTATTTGATTATATTACCAAAGAGACGCCAGCTTTACAGTTTTCATTATCTACCATCAATCATATGACGGAATCACTTAAATTGTTTAATGGCACACTTGGCGCATATGTGGGCTATCCAGAATGCTTGTCATTATTGTTGATAAGGGACACTTGTACGACAACACCGAGCGGACATAATGACAAAGATATAATGCCACTTTTCACGAGAAGGGGAAAGGAAATGCTGACAGCGACAAGGTAACTAAATAAACTGACATATTTCATTGGTAACATAAATTTCTCTTATAGTTATATGGATGCAGTAGAAGTTCTTAAACCAGATATATATCAAGGACTTTGTGATGCTGATACCAATTTAGATAGCTCCAAAAAGCGCATAACGAAGTCTGTAGATAGAACAGCACAATTTATGGATCTTTGTTATGAGCGACATCAAAACTCGACAGTATTAAACAAAACCGCTTTATTCGGTAAATATAATTTTATTGTTGCTGAAGCAGTCAGTATCGGTTAAATTTTGATTTAAATTTCAGTGCCCATCGTTGGAGGCTACAGCACGTTTGCACGTTCCGATTCTATCAAACATGCGAAGGCGAAAGGTGAAAGTATTACGTGTGGTTATATTTTTGAGGGATTTCACAACAACGGACTCACTGCCACAGAAGTGGATGTTGACCAGATCGTTAAAGTGATGGCGCATAGTTTGAATGAACTAAACGTTGAGAAACCCAAAATGATGCCGGGCGCGTTTACACCACCCGCAATGTTGGAATTAATTTCCTTAGGTGTGGATATATTCGACACATCATATGCATTCTGCGCTGCCTCCAATTTCAAAGTGCTAACGTTCAATTTTGATTTCACAAAAACTGAAAGTGGAAACTGTTCGCCATTTTTGGACCTAACTGCTGATAGGTATAAAGTAGTGGCTTTTAAATTTAGAACTTGGTTATTACTATTTTTAATATTACAGTTTGAAGGAGGACTTTACACCTCTACTGACAGATTGCGATTGCCTAACGTGCAAGAAACATACGCGCGCTTACTTATATCATCTTTATAACACAAAAGAAATGGCTGGACCTATTCTGATTATGATGTAGGTTTTGAATATATTGCTGTTATATGTTAAAAAGCAAATGTTTTTTCACTTATTTTCAGACATAACTTGCACCACATGATGAAATTTTTCAATACAATTTGTAATTGTATAGCTGACGACAAACTACCTGATTTGGTTAAATTAGTTAAATATCAAGGACATGATGCGGCACACGATTATAGTATTAAGCTCAATACTAAAGCAATTAGTCGAAATGACCAGGGAAAAAGTTTTACAGTAGCTAAAGATGATCAATAAATTTAATTTCATAAATTTATTTAATATTAATTCCAGCTTTATTTTTAATTTTTATCAAAAATGAAAGTTTTCAATACTTTAAATGTAGCGCCGATAAACAGTAGTATCCTTTATAGTGTACTTAATGTTGAGCTGGGTAGGTATACATTTTAATATAGATGTAAGTAAATAAAAAAATATAATTTACACATTTTTATTTACTTACCAAACACAATTTATTGTTATCTTTCTTTACGCTTTGAAATACTCGTAAACTTCCTTAAACACATCGCCAGTTTCATTTTGTATTTTAGCTAGCACTTCTTGTTCTGTAAGTCTTTCGTACAGCTTTTCATCTGCAAAAACACAATTTTTAATATTTTCAAATATAAGGCTTTCAACTCATACCTCCGACTGTCACATAACCCGCAACTTCACAAAATCCAATATTATAGGTATTAAAATTCTTAACATAACAAAATGATTTTCGACAAAACACAAATACTTTCAACACATTTCCAAAATTTTCACCTCGATTGGGAGTTAAAAACAAGTTGTGCGGAATGTCGTGTTCGCACAGCCACATAATAAAGTGAAATAGTTGCTGTATTTGTGCATTCAAAGCCTCTTCGTCACCAGTTTTGTTAAATAAAAAGCATATCGCCTCTGTTGGCATTTTATCACTTAAACGATAAATATTTGGTCTTTCCAACAATTCTAATTCCTGTAATAATATTTTTTTTAAATTTTTTTAAACTGTTAAATTTGAAAATAAGCTCTTACCGCTTTATCACTATATAAATCTGTCGTAACATAGAGTAGATGTAAATGCAAGTGATTCACCGATGCCAAGGCACCAGGACTATTATAGCCAATACGAAATGCCTTTTCTTCGTCCCTAATGTTTAGTAAGAATGTTATGCAAAATCTCAAAGCTGGAAGTGTCAAACGTTGTGGTTGCCCTGCTGCCACATCTGGACATATTAATGTATGATACCGTGTTAATGGACTCTTATTGATTATCATTGAAATAGCTGCTCCTTCATATGGTATGTTCATTAACAACTCCAATGATTTAATCTTTTTGAAATTGAAAGCCTTTTCATCAAACACTGGTGTCAAACTGCTTATAGTCTGCGGTAAACGTCGTAAACGTGTACGCTGTGGATTATACTGAAAACGCAAGTTACTATTTGAATAGCGAATGGTTAATTGAGGCCTACCTCCATATATATTATCTCATTCCCCTGCAGATATTTAGTTTTTGTAACATTTAAATTGTATGCAAATACATTGTCGATGCTATGCAGACTTAACCAAATCTGTTTTAATTCATAAAGATAACAGTTTGCTTTCGTTTTTAAATCCATTTTCAAGTAGCGCTGCGTGTAAATTCTTGAAATAATTTACTGAGAGCTTATCACTGCACTTTATTTACAATTTTTAAACAGCTGTGGATACGAAATATTGCCACATTAATTTGCATTATTTTTTGTTTTGCATACATCGCCTTCAAAACTGTGCGCCTGTAAGAAATGTATGTTGCGGAAATTTAAATCCTTACTACGAGCTGACAGATGGCGCAGTTAAAGCGTACTCTTTATAAAATCAGAACTTGATTTTACATATTTTACACAAATATTTTCTGCTTGAATATATCAAATTCTACATGTATAGGATACACGGCTCTTCATGTATATTTGTCGGTTAAATATTTCAATTTCTTAAATTAGAAGATTATGGGAACTCTTTGTTAACGGCAGCCACATAAGCTTTACTGATTATAATACTATTGCTTTTACTTACTAAATAATTTCAAAATTACTGAAATTTTACATTTATTCCACAAATTTCAAATTAGCATTACTATTTCATTTATTTAATTATCTGACCGTTGCAATTCGTCATTTATTTCATATATTTTTTAATAAAATCACTTTTGCACTAAACTTTCCACTCGCGACGCGTCTAACTAATCGGATCTGTACAAATGGCGGCGGAAGTTTGACATAACAAAGTGTTGCCACATCGTGAAAAGCGCATTATAGTGAAATAGCAGAGTTGTAGTCGCGTAATTTATTAGCTCAGCAGGCATCTGATTGACTTTCAAATGTATTAAGAGAGTATTACTTTACGAAAATTGCAATATTTTTATAAAATATTATTACCAAAATAATATTTTATTATAAAATCTATGTAGATTACTGAAATTTTCATTTTGAATTGAAAAAATATTCAACTTTTCTTCTAAAAATTTTTCAAAGCGAATGCAGCCCTGCTCATAACTCACTTCAGTTGGCGTCCAATTGCTGCTGTCAGTTTCCGTTGGCGCGTGTGAAGAGCTTCAAGCAGTAGTTTGTTAAAAATAGTTAATTTCCTTTAAAAGTGTTAATTAGTGCGGTATTTTTTCAAATGTGTCGATAGTCGGGAGTAAATTCTACATAAAATAAGTCGAAAATGTGTGCGGGCGTTAATATGAGTGTGTGTAAGAGACTTTGTAATATTACGGCTGGCGGTAGTGAGTTCGTGTGAAAAGTGTCGCGTGGAATGTGAAAATAAGTGTTAAGTCAAAAATATAGTAAATAGTTTTCAATAAAATGTTATATATTCAATTGGGATGTGGATAAGAAATTGTGCATAATTTCAGGTGAGTGCTTCCTAAGTAAATAACAAAATATCCAATTAGAATTTACAACTGCACATCGCCTGCGAAGGCTGCTCGTTTGGCTGCAATTGTGTGTGTATGTATGTATATTTTTATGTATGTATGTATATTTTTACATGCGTATATGCAAATGGCAGCCAAATGTGCCGAAAACTTTACGAAGTGGGCTGAAATTACATGCAGGTGGCTTCCAAGCAGAAATTGCGAAATTTTTTTAACAAAAATATTTAGAGCACAGTGGATAAAGCGAGAAATAGTATACTTAATATTTTTTTGTATTTTTACTTTAATTGAAGTTATGTGATAAGTGCAGACAGTGTTTAAAGGTTAATTTGAAATCTATTTTTATTATTTCTGATATGAGATATATTTTAAATATCTAAAATTGTGAACAAGTAGGCATATATGTATGTATGCCAAATCAAATGCTTTTAATTCGCAGTAAATCCTTTTAAAATAGACATTATACGGCTATACTTCCGATTAGGTTACCCACAGAGGTGCTTTCAGGCATTAGAAAAGAGAAAAGGAGTAAATTAAAAATTATCGAAAAAATAATTTTTTATTTATTTTTTTTTTAAGAATTAAATCGTTTTTTTAACAGTTAAAAAGAAGATTCTTGTGGGCTAAATTAAAGTAAAAAGGTTATGCCGATGTTATATCGGTCAAGGTTATTTTTTTTTTTTTGAAGCGCTGCCAAAGGCTAATACAAGAATGAGCTCTGTGCGAAAGAACTAAGTACATACCAGTGGTAGATAGCCCAGACTTTTTGTTAAAAAAATGAAATATTTTAAAATTAATAAAAAGGAAATTTTCATTAAAACAATAATTATCAAAAATTGGATGCATTTTTTTAAATTAATTTACATTAATTAAAAAAGAAATTTTCTTTAAAAAATCTTTATCAAAAATTGGATGCATTTTTTTTAATTAATTTTAAATTTCTTCATTATTTAGTTTTAGTTAAATTTCGTCGAAATTATTTATCTTTATTATTTTTAACTTTTTTAATAAAAATCATAAATTTTGAAGCAAATCGGAAGTATAGCTAATAATTCGCATACAGCTACTAAACAATTAAAAACACAAAATAATTTGTCCAATAAACAGTAATTTTTAATGAAAATAGTCGACAGCATGGAAACCAAAGTAACTAAGTATAATAATTTTATGAAATTTGATGAGATGAAGTGTTTTTTATAAAAATTATGCGTGAATATAGAAGCCTTCGTGTTCATTTTGTTCCACTTCCGGTTCCTTTTTCTTTTGGAAGTAAGGATTGTGTTCAGGATCCGAATTCAAGCTGAAATTTAATTAAAAAATGGCATAAGAAATAACAATATAAATAATTTATAAGTACTTTTTTTAATTGTTATTACCAAAAATTATAAATAATCTGTATTTAAAAATGTTTAACAAATATAAAAACATTGAGAAAATACTTACTGATAGTAATTGACCGCCTCTTCGCATTTAACATTGTACCACCAATCGCATGCGAACTCCTTTTGATTGAAAATAGTCCCGTTAGTGCAGAGAAATTCTGCGCCTTGATGGCCTTCGCGTCCGTCGTGACAAACATGATAGGCCTGACAGCCGGTCTCAACATTTGCATACATTCCCGGCACGGCTGGCACGTTGGCACAATGGAAATTCGTGTGCGGCACTTTGTGATAAATCGGATAGTCGACACCCGGTACACCGGGTATTTTTGAGAGATCTTGCTTTTCTTCTCGGCGACGCTCTTCGGTTGGTGGATGGTAGAGATGGCCAAAGGTCTACAAATTTTTTTAATATAATAAATTTTTTCTTTCATTGTAATTGTAAAAAATATTTAAGCAACTAATTACAAATTTAATAATTACTTTTTGCAGTTGTTTATTTTGGGAATTTCGAGCAGAAATGTGGGAAATAATAGAAAACTTTTAGAACCAGTATAAAACTAAAGATTTTTTTTTACAATTACACAAATCTATGATTTTTATGGAAGAAAAAGTTCATTGTTGCGTAAAAATGCGGAATAATTGCAGTTATTTATAGTAATCTACCTAGACTTGCCATAAGTTCTGTTACAAGTTCAGGCCTTTTTGAAAATAAATTATGATATATTTTATAATAAAGTTAATTTTATTTCATGCTAAATATATTAAATGAGCGGTGTACAAAATTTTATTCGCGATTGTCATCTTTTGCTTTCACGCAAGCCCTCAAGCGATTCGACTATTGATCAACAGCTACACTCACAGTTTCTATTTCAATTGACAACGCTGCTCGGACCAAAGATTTTTTGAGAATTTCCAAATTTCGGTTCATTATTCGACGTGCTCTGTTCTCCAACTCTGTCCGCAATTTGTATTCCAATGGATTCAAATCTAAACTTCCAGACGGTTAATTAATTTAAGCGATAAAACCAGGAATAATGATTTTAGTTCACTGCTGGCTGGTTTTGGTGGTGTGTACTGGAGAGGAATCTTGCTGGAAGATCTAATGCTCTCCAAGAAAGCGAGTATTGCCTTTTAAACATTCTGCTAGAACACTTTTGCTCCCGTTTTAATCTATTTTTCTCAGAAATGTCACGCCTTTACAAGGAGTCCCCATTACAGTAACTTGTCGTGTCGATATTGTGGATTTTCTTTTTAGAAACTTCTTCAATATTGAAAAAATGTTAATATGTAATAAGGATATTGACTGCGTGCCATTTGCACCGGTTGAGCCTAATTTGCTTCAAGCGCGTTATTAGGAGATAACCAGTTTACCGACTGTAGGCTTTCATATGGAGATCAATAATAACGCTTGACATTGATCTGTTCTATATATTCATTACTCTTGACATACTTTTCCATTTTCTAAGGGGATTTCTGCGAATGCGTTCGTGAACAGTTTTTTTGGTTCTGTCATCAACGTTTGGGAAAAACTATCAATAGTACAATAAACTAAGATTCTCGAATTTAGTTTTTTGAGAAGGTTGCTACTTTTCAACACTTATGTAAAGGAATAACAGCAGTACGACTTCAATAGCTGCACAACCCATTGTTAATAAACGAAAATGTTCGCGAATTAATTCCATATTTTGGTCGAAATGAATATTTTAAGTATTTCAAAACGTTTTGAGAATGTATAACATCAAAAATCTGAAACTTTACGAAAAATTTGTGAATTGCCAGATTGTAAAACTTGGGACGTGAAGTCCCGAAATATGAAAGGCAACGTAAATGGCATTTTTTTCTACGAGTTTATGGATTGTAAATTCTGGAATAGAATTTACAGCAAGCTTGTACTATAACTGTCTAGTGGCGTTCCACACCCGCAGAATGTGGCTCTTCGATCGAGAAGACAGCAGGAAATGTTTAGACCAAGGCACCAGAGTAACAATGGAGCATCTCTTGTGCACTTGTCCCGCATTGGCAAGACTACGCTGTAAGCATCTGGGGTCCCCACGGTATGATACACTGGAGGAGGTATCGATAGTGAGGCCGCAGGCTGCCAAGCGCAGGCATCCTAAAGGACTACTCTTCCTGAACTTAGCAACTGAACTCCATCTAGTAAAATATTAAAACTACATAGTCTATGCGTGGCTTATTGGCCTACCTGATTAACCTAACCTGGTCAATATTTTCCATAATTTCGCCGACTTTTTCAACGATTCACATCGAAAAACTCCCAGAACGGAAACGAACGAACCATTGTTGTACTACACGAACTGATATAGCAGCGTCTCCGTAAACTTCACAAATTTCATTGGAGGCTTGCGTGGCATTCTTCTCTTTTTTATACAAAAATTTCAAAATATAGCGAATTTCTTCATTATTTTCACTCATTTTTGAACAGCTGTAACTTTTTTTCAACTTTCCCTAATTTAATTTTTCTTGGTTAAATGAAGCTTAAAATCTGATCTTTCCAGCACTATATGGTATTACACTATGTGATTGGTAGTACTGGAGATATACGACTGCAACAACATCTATTGAAAAAATACGAAAAGACTACCCAATATTATAACTTGACTAAATTCGGAACGGATTATTAATCAAGACAATACTACAATCTCCGCATAAATTGCTCATATTGGATCATTATAGCCTACACATACAAAGCTACCCTACAAATTGGCCGATCTATCTCCCAATTTTTTAGATTGGACCCCAATAGGATATAGCTGCCATACAAACGGTTGGATCAAAATCAAGATAAAGATCTTTTTATACCCTTTGATGCTATAAGAAATACACCTGTGAATGTATTATACTCTCGAGCGGAGGTTACTCTTTTTCTTGTTTTCATTCCGTTTTTGTGAGAGATAGGAAATTTATTTTATCAAAAAGGTTTAACCTACAACTTTTTAAAGGTAATGATCGCCGAGATAGTGAAATATTTCGAAGCAAAAGCCAAATCTATTTAAACATATGGTGTGATTAGAAGAATATATAAAAATATGGTATGATTAGAAAATCACTATAATTAAATTTCAAAATATTTCTGACGAAAACAAGCTTTTCATTAGAAACAAGTTGATTTTGATAATCTATAAAGCTCTAAAATTATATACAACTACAAAAAAATATCATCAGCTAAACAGAAGTAGTTCGGAACCTTAGAAAAAATTTCAAAAACAACTCATTTACCGTTAACGTCTTTCTAATTTATTTGAAATTTAACATATCCACTTCTTTTGCTTATTTTGCCAATCGATCGCGATTCTTTTGCGCAAACTGTTTTGCCTGATTATTCCATTTACATTCACTCTTAATGCTGCACTTTCGCTTTCAACTAACGCTTAGCGCAGAGAAATTCACATACCATATTCTCATAGTGGTTGCATAAGCGTTTTGCAAAAGAAAGAGCTCAAACGTGCGGCCCCACCGATATTAGTAAATCGATATGTGGAGCATTCAACTGCTCCATTCACCGTTTGGTGGTCACTTGGCCAGGCATGCGCAATTGAATATGCAGACCGGTTCCGCGGCACTGCACAAAATATCATTTTTTCGACACATTATTTTCAAATCATTGCAACTATTAGGCACATATCAATGAAGTATTCAAAAAAGTTGGTTTTTTTTGCCATATGCATTGCTCCACTTTGACTTGGTCGGTTGTTTTAATAGACGTTTAATTTGCTTTTGGGTCAAAAGTGAATGCCTTTTTTACTTGCTGGGCATCAGACTTGCCGTTACAATCGCAGTAAATCTATATAGCTGTAAACTTGCGAATATGCGCTTTATTAGCTAAAACTATGCCTTCAGTTGTGAGCTATTGTTTGTTGGACTAACCGCAAAGGCAAAGTGTAAACTGGTTACAATTAAATAACGGTAGTTAAAAACCGAATTTGCTGTGTTTTTATTTTTATTTTTCAGAGTTTTTTATATCACTCACCTGCACTTCCACCGCTATCGATGCCGCAAGGTAAGCGCATGCGAGCAATAAGCTGCAGCACAATGTCACACGTTGCCCATTCATTTTTTTAATTACAACTCTGTTTTTCAATAACTTTATAAAGCAACCAATATTAGTGTGAACGTATTTGTTGCTGAATGCACCGAGTTTTGAATTTCCCACCGTCTGCGCGCAGCTTACAATTGAAACTGATCGCCGATCTTCTAAACTCCAACAGTTGTGCCACCAACTGAAGCTGAACTTACCAAATAAAGTTTAAAAGTTTTGTGGTTTTTTCTTAAGTGCAAGTCCGTTAAAGTAGTAAAGTATTTGAGTGTGTATATGTGTGACTCAAAAGCTTCATTTGTAGCTGCAAACTTATTTTTAAAGCTAAAGTTTTCAAATAAAAATTTCATAAATGC
The DNA here is from genome assembly GCF_024586455.1 of Bactrocera neohumeralis. Classification (NCBI taxonomy): domain Eukaryota; kingdom Metazoa; phylum Arthropoda; class Insecta; order Diptera; family Tephritidae; genus Bactrocera; species Bactrocera neohumeralis. The sequence goes on from NC_065923.1 coordinate 22,927,594, forward strand.
AGATACTCACACATAAGTATAAATATACCATATATGTATGTATGTATCCATGCTTAACTGTTTTCCCAACTATAAGCACAAATACGTAAAATATCAAAGCTTTAAATGCTTGATTGTGCGCCTACAAGTATGCAGTATTCATCTAAATTTACTTAAAAGCCTAGCGTTTCGAAAATGATTGTTACATTTGTTTCAAAAATTGAACGTTTATTTAAGCAAAACATGTTCAGGACTATTATTTAAAGTATTGCCCTTCTGAAGATAAAACATTTTGTCATCTTTTTGAAGATTTTTTGGATTCATACCAAAAGAACTGCGTCATCTTGGCGGTCAAAAATTAATCAGGCTATTTTTTGATACCCTGTTTTGATGGGAACCGTATTCCAGTGAGGGCGTTCTGCATCGACCGGAACAAATGGTAGTCTGAAGGGACATATAGGGCGGGTGACGCAAAACTTCCAAAGCGCTGTTTTCCAAATATGAGGTCTTTAACCAGACTTGCAACAGTAAGCCGCGCGTTGTCATGGTTTTTTCAACTTGTAGGCTAAAATGTTTGAAATATGGGTGTGGCACCATCCTCTAAGATGTTTAACACCTAAACAATTTGAGACACAATAACCAAATTCGACCGGAACAAATCTTTTAAGCACCTCTACCGACAGTGTAAAAATTTCCACAACGATTTCCACTACAGCCGGTTATATGTTACCGGAATCAACCCTATTTTATCCGCCCCTTGGGCTGTACTTTTCGGAGATCTAACCTCGGATTGGTAAGTTTTAGATTAAGTTTGTCATCACTGAAGCAACGTCTTGCAGCAGAGTTGCTCCGTATCCTCCAGACTCGTGCTAGCATTGAGTCCAGCCAGGGCCCGGAGAAAGTTTTCTGCTGCGTCTGCGACAAAAGGTTTTATCCAAACTCCACCTCGGTTAGGTTTAATACATGCAATGGATGGAGTCATCTTAAGACTTGCTCAGGCATGCGCTACTGCGATCTTAGCCTCTACGGCTGTGCAATCTGCACCAAGTTCGCGCACCACTCCATCCAAGTTGTCAACAAAGGACCGCTACCTCCATAAGAGCTCAAAAGGCAGCATAACTCTCATTCTGATCAGTCAGGGTATAGCTATCTGGTCAGCGAACTTGAAATATTTAATACTTGTATATACATCCCCCCAGTTACACGTTGTCCTACAGCATATCACCCTAACATAGGTGCGCTACTTCGATGACAAATGATCGTAGAAGGATTGAGCTGGTGGAATAGACGATTCGACATTCTGCACATTGAATGGCGAAGACCCACCAGAATTATGAACATTTGTAATAGCTCACCCGATATTATCATCACTAGTAGTCTGGTCTGATAAATAGTGTAACCTGGCGATCTATGCTAACTCACGCATCAAACCATCTGCCCATAATTATCTCGATGGAGAAACCTCCTGACTTTATTTTTGTGGACAACCGTACCTTTGTTAACTTTAATAAAGGTAACTGGGTCGGCTTCTCAGAATTTCCCGAGAGCACCTTTACCGCACCACCCATTCCTATGGACATAATCGTTGGCGAACTTCAAGATGATCGCAGCTGTTACCGCTCGCTTTATTCCGGCTGGAAGAATCGCGGAACTTCGCCCTAATTTCCCAGCCAAAGCAGCTGTTTTCGCTAATAAGTTGGACACCTTACGTCATGCGAATCCTTGTGATCCCCGAATATGGGATCTCAAAGCAGATAAAATGGATAGAGCACCTGAAGTCTTGCAACCTCTCCACCGCAGTAAATAAGCTTTGGATTACTGTGAAGGCCACACCTACTTCTCATATAGCTTCTCATATTTGTATAAGTATACAAATTAAGCAAAACTGATGTATCGGGTTACAACTTTGCACAAATCTTGTCTTGAAGTATGTCAGCTTACGATCAAAAAGTCCTCAGGTACCGAGTATATGTTTACCTTTAGTTCCCATCGCGAACTTGTTATCGAAAATATGGGTCAACCTGTAAGATATATGTTAAAAACTCATAGAAAACATTTTTCTGACAATGAAATGCTCGTGTGCCAAAATGGTTGAATCGGATCAATAATTCTCTTAGTCCCAATATACCTTGTAGAAAGATTTTCGAACTTCCGGCTGACTTTATACCGCCAATATCAGCCAATATGTGAGTTTTCATTAAGAAATTGAAAGAGATTTTATAATAACAGAGTATCTTTCTGCATAAAATAGATAAAAAAGAGCGAAAACTTGCCCTAACCGACAAGTAACTAATATCAGGCCTTTAAAACATCCGGTTGCCTTTGATCTTCGAAAGTTGCAAGAATATGAAATGTTCGGTTACACTTAGCCCTTCCTTATTTGTTTGTCTGTCGGTTGTCATAATGTGTCCATTTTTCATCATCGGTCATAATCCAAAAAATACTTCTTTTATAGTGCTCAAGTAGTATTTCTGACATGCAAAATGGTCTTTCAACGTCTCTTGGCTCCTTTTCATATGGCAACCGATTGCTTTAGATTGTTTCCGGCTGCTTTTAGACGTTTTGAAATGGCTTCTTGCGTGGCTTTCAGATTCTTATCCTCAAATTTTTCGCCTATCACAGGTACAATTTTTATATCTAAATCCGAAAACTAGTCTAGCCACGTTTTTTGATATAAACAACGTTCAAATCGAATCAAGGTTACTTAATAAGAAACAAGTAAGGAAGGGCTAAGTTCGGGTGTCACCGAACATTTTATACTCTCGCATGATAAAGTGATAATCGAGATTTCATTACTCGTCATTTACATATTTTTCAAATACCGTATTTTGTAAAGTTTTATTCCGCTATCATCATTGGTTCCTAATGTATATATCGTATTATACAGCAAAGGCATCAGATGGAATTCAAAATAGCGTTATATTGGAAGAAGGCGTGGTTGTGAACCGATTTCACCCATATATCGTACATGTCATCAGGGTGTTAAGAAAATATTATATACCGAATTTCATTGAAATCGGTCTAGTAGTTCCTGAGATATGGTTTTTGGTCCATAAGTGGGCGAGACCACGCCCATTTTCAATTTTTAAAAAAAGCCTGAGTGCAGCTTCCTTCTGCAATTTCTTCCGTAAAATTTAGTGTTTCTGACGTTTTTTGTTAGTCGGTTAACGCACTTTTAGTGATTTTCAACATAACCTTTGTATGGGAGGTGGGCGTGGTTATTATCCGATTTCTTCCATTTTTGAACTGTATATGGAAATGCCTGAAGGAAACGACTCTGTAGAGTTTGGTTGACATAGCTATAGTAGTTTCCGAGATATGTACAAAAAACTTAGTAGGGGCGGGGCCACGCCCACTTTTCCAAAAAAATTGCGTCCAAATATGCCCCTCCCTAATGCGATCCTTTGTGCCAAATTTCACTTTAATATCTTTATTTATGGCTTTGTTATGACACTTTATAGGTTTTCGGTTTTCGCCATTTTGTGGGCGTGGCAGTTGGCTGATTTTGCCCATCTTCGAACTTAACCTTCTTATGGAGCCAAGAAATACGTGTACCGAGTTTCATCATGGTATCTCAATTTTTACTCAAGTTACAGCTTGCACGGACGGACGGACGGACAGACGGACGGACGGACAGACGGACGGACGGACAGACAGACATCCGGATTTCGACTCTACTCGTCACCCTGATTACTTTGGTATATATAACCCTATATCTGACTCTTTTAGTTTTAGGACTTACAAACAACCGTTATGTGAACAAAACTATAATACTCTCCTTAGCAACTTTGTTGCGAGAGTATAAACATATATTTTATGAAGACCTTTATCTTGATTTTGATCGTTCAGTTTGTGCCAACTGAGTCCTGTAGTGGCCGATTTCGGCCGTTCCGCCAAATGTGATGGGGAGAAAAGGGCAGGCGAAAATTTTCAGATCGATATCTTCGAAAATCAGCCACTAGTTCACGTTTATACTGACAAGGCTCTTCGTATTTGCCATATAAAAATCTAAAATTAATCCAGAACTGGGACTGTCTTGAAAGATCTCTGGACCGTCTTTGAATATCAGCAGTTGATGCGTTTACAACACATCTTTTGATGATACCTCAACCTGTGTGGCAAAAGTGCTTCGACAATTAGTTCAAACGGATTCGAAATCGATACACGTATCCATTAACATTTTAACTGTAATTTAAAGTAATATTATCTGGCAAATTATTTACCTTTTCTTTGTTTTATTATTATTTATTATCAATTTCGTTCTGAAAAGTTAATTTTTTTTAAAAGTCCCCTATTTTGTAACAACTATATGTAAAGCTAAAATAAGTTGTATGTAATTCTCTAGCCAGTCTCATGCAGATTTAGATTATATTTCTATATCGGTTTTAAAAGCTCGAGTTTCTAGAATCACCGTCGTTCGTCGATCCCACTTAAAAAAGGTGATTTCAAAGATTGACTCAATAGTCGCTATTTTAAATCAATTATTAAATAAAGCAAGAT